>NC_141535.1:14207500-14362272 GCF_021556685.1 Rattus norvegicus
TGGGGAGAAAGAGTCTTTCCCAATGAGAAGCACAAGAATTAGTTACCCTATGTCAACTGCTCAGCTCTGGAAACATACACACACAAGTGACATTGTACAGTGTGGATGGGCTGGAATCATGAATTCAATAGTTTTGAATCTATATACATACAAATATAAGAAAAATTAATAAAAAAAGAGGATGTGAATTTGAAAGTGAATGAGGGGAGGTTTTGGAGGGAAAAAACAAAGGGTTAATGATGTAATTATAATCTCAAAAATAAAAAAACAAATAAAAAATAAAAGTAAATAAATTCAAACCAAGAGTACTGCAGTAATGCCAGTCCTTTGATCCTATTCCAAGGAGGCCCAAGTTAGACCTGCCAATAGTTGCTTATTCATTTTTTAAAGTTCACTAAGTTAGACATAATTTTGTTATCCAGCCAAGAGTAAGATCATACTAATAGTAATAAAGACTGATGTATCAATGGACAATAGTTATAAAATATTTTAGTAATTTTGTGTCACTGATGAATCATCTATGCTGATAGTATGAGAACTTAATAGGATCCATTAACTTATTAAGGAGACACAGGACTGAAGACATCTGCTGAAAGTGTGGGCAGCCCCGAGTTTCCGAAGAGTTGAAGATTTCTGTGAATTTTTGAATATCTAGTCAGCAAAGAGTCAGTCAGATCAACTACAAAAGGATATTTATTATCATTTTTCCTTATTAACTTACTTTGTTCTCTCATGTCTGACTATGAATTGGGCACAAGCATGCTCCAAATTTCAGTTATCTCAGTGATCTGGAGGAGTAAGCTGTTGAAAATGAAATGTGAGAAACAGTCAAGCTCACAGGTAGAACATATACAAATATAGCACAGGAAAGAAAATGAAACTGGAAGGAAAGAAGCAGGGAAGGAAGGGAGAAAGGAAGTGAGGATGAAAAGAAGGACAAAAGGAAGGAAAGGCATAAGGGAGGGAGACGGGGGAGGGTGAAAAGGTGTGGAGGATGGAGAGAGGGAAGGAGATACAGGGAAGAGAGAAAGAAGGGATAAAAGGAAAAGAGTGGGAAGGAGGAAGGAAGTGAAAGAGAAGAAAGAAGGAGGAATGGAGGAGGGAGGGAGAGAGAGAAGAAAGGGGGAAAGAAGGAAGGACAAAATAGCAAAACCACTGTGTCCTTCAAAGGCCCTAACATTCATGAGTTGGCTAAATGCATGAATTTTTTGCAATTCTTTGAGGAAGTGTGTATTAATTTTTATTTGGCATCATTATAATTGCATAAGACTTGATTTTAGTCAATTTGAAATTTAAGTTTGAAAAAAATTAAGTAATTAATAGAAAAATGTAAGAGTGCTATAATTTCCAGCCCCTTGGATGTCTTTGCGTGTTCTAATGTGCAAACACAGTCTCTACCTTCATTTTTCATTGCAAAAGGAAATGTGTATATCTCTTTTCTACAGAGGTTAAACGATGAGGGAAAGTGATCTGGAAGTCAGAAGTGTTTACCTATGGCACAAGTGTAAGACGTCATACAGGTGGGGGCAGGTACGAGATAGAATGACGCCTGTCATTGGATGAGAAGGAAGGATAGGCGGGAGAAAAGTTTAGAGAGGGGAGGAGACTGGAGTGAGAGAGAAAAAGCAGTAGAGAGAACATGGAGGGTGATGTTAAGGTTCCTCTCTGCACATTTACAGGATGTTATGAATATTCTTTAGGGATGGATGTGTACAGGGCTTTGTATGTCTAGGTGGGCAATTATATCTTATCAATTAGATCAGAGGTTATTGTGTTGTGTGTTCTTTCATGTGGTGATTTAAGTTCAAGAGAGTATGTAGTGGCTAGAGACGCTGGGCTGCCATGGAATTGGGATGTAGATTTCTGCCGAGGTGGCAACCTGCCTCGGGAACTAGATGGGTAGAGAGATTGTTGCCGGGCTCAGAGAGAAGCCATCGGCAGTGTGATAGGATGGATCAGAGCAGGTTCTTACCGCTTTGCTGACTGAGATGAAGATATCCACCAGATTGTGGGGCAGTCCAGTGCAGATCTAGTGTGGGATAAAAGAAAACAATTTTTTTTTGTAATTTTACAGTAACACACAAGAATGGATAGTCATGATTGTGAGACTTGGAGGAGACGTATGTGTGCATTTTTATCTATATATATTCATAAGTGTTTGTATTTTAAAGGCTATCTGAGCAACTCCTTTTAAACATGTGCTATTCATATATATTAAAAAATAAAACAAAACTTAAACATATGGAAAGAACATTCTTTAAATATTTTTTATTTTATTGGCTATTTTTTTTATTTGCATTTCAAATGTTACCTTTTTCCTGGTTTCCCTTCCAGCAGACCCTTATCCCATCCCTCCTCCTTCTGCTTCCATGAGGATGCATCCCCACCTACCTACTCAGACCCTTCCTTCCTCCTCCCTGCCCTGGTATTCCCCTACACAGGGGCATCTAGCCTTCAACGGATAAAAGGACTCTATTCCCATTGGTGCCCTACAAGGCCACCCTCTGCTACATATGTGGGGGGCAGGGAGCAATGGGTCGCTCCATGTGTACTCTTTTGTTGCTGGGAGCTCTAGTGGGGTCTGGTTGGTTGATATTGTTGTTCTTCCTATGGGGTTAAAAACTCCTTCAGCCCCTTCAGCCCTTTCTCTAACTTCTCCACTGGGGACCTCATTCTCAGTTCAATGGTTGGTTGCAAGCATTCGCCTCCATATTTGTCTGGCTCTGTCAGACAAAATGAAATGATTTTGACAGCTATATCAAGCTCCTGTCAGTATTCACTTCTTGGCATCTACAGTAGTGTCTGGGTTTGGTGACTGTGTATGGGGTGGATCCCCAGGTGAGGCAGTCTCTGGATGGCTTTTCCTCCAGTCTCTGCTCTACATTTTCTCTCCATATTTCCTTCTGTGAATATTTTGTTCCTTCTTCTATGTAGGACTGGAGCATCCCCATTTTGGTCTTCTTTCTTCTTGAGCTTCATGTGGTCTGTACATTGTATCTTGGGTATTTTGAGCTTTAGGGCTAATATCCACTAATCAGTGAGTACAGACCATGTGTGTTCTTCTGTGATTGGGTTACCTCACTCAGGTTGATATTTTCTGGTTCCATCCATTTGCCTAAGAATTTCATGAAGTCACTGTTTTTAATATCTGAGTAGTACTCCATTGTATTTTCTCTATCCATTCTTCATTGACTGAGTACTGGGCTGTTTCCAGCTTCTGGCTATTATAAATAAGGCTGCTATGAACATAGTGGAGCATGTGTCCTTGTTATATGTTGGAGCATCTTTTGGGTATATGCCCAGGAGTTGTATAGCTGGGTCCTCAGGAACTACTATGTCCAATTTTCTGAGCAACCGCCAGAATGATTTCCAGAGTGACTGTACCAGCTTGAAATCCCACCAACAACAGAGGACTTTTCCTCTTTCTCCACATCCTCGCCAGCATCAGCTGTCACCTGAGTTTAGCTATTCTGACTGGTATAAGGTGGAATCTCAGGGTTGCTTTGATTTGCATTTCCCTGATGACTAAGGATGTTCAATATTTCTTTGGTGTTTGCAGTCATTCAATACTCCTCAGTTGAGAATGTTTAACTCTGTACCCTATTTAAATAGGACTATTTGATTCTCGAATGTCTAACTTCTTGAGTTATTTATATATATATTGGATATTAGTCCTCTATTGGATGTAGGATTGGTAAAGATTCTTTCCCAATCTGTTGGTTGCCATTTTGTTCTAATAACAGTGTCTTTTGCCTTGCAGAAGCTTTGCAGTTTTATGAGGTCCTATTTGTTGATTCTTAATCTTAGAGCATAAGCCATTGGCGTTCTGTTCAGGAATTTTTCTCCTATACCCCTGTATTCAAGGCTCTTCCCCACTTTCTCTTCTATTAGTTTGAGTGTATTTTGTTTTATGTGGAGGTCCTCGATCCAGTTGGACTTGAGCTTTGTACAGGGAGATACAAATGGATCAATTTGCATTCTTCTATGTGCTGACCTCCAGTTGAACCAGCACTATATGTTGAAAATGCTGTCTTCTTTTCACTGAGTAGTTTTAGCTCTTTTGTCAAAGATCAAGTGACTATAGGTGTGTGGGTTCATTTCTGGGTCTTCAATTCTATTCCACTGATCTACCTGCCTGTCTCTGTACCAATACCATACAGTTTTTTTAAAAATCACTATTACTCTGTAATAGAGTTTGAGGTCAGGGATGCTTTTTTAAAAATTCTTTTATTGTTGAGGATAGTTTTCGATACCCTGGGTTTTCTGTTATTTCAAATGATTTTGTGAGTTGCTCTTTCTAACTCTATGAAGAATTGAGTTGGAATGGTGATTGCATTGAATTCGTCTGTTGTGGTTTGCCCTGAAGTTATGTGTATTTTGATGCTAATTCCACTGCCCCAAGGACAGGATAGAAGGAGGCCTGTCATTGGAGGAGAAAGAAGTATGGGTGGGAGAGAAGATTGAAGGAAGATGAGGAGACTAGAACAGAAAGGAAGAGACAGGAGGGAGAGAGAAGGGGAGAAGCCATGGCAGGACAATAGAGGCTGACGTAAAGATCTTGCTCTGTGTATTTACAGGTTGTTAACAATGTTCCTAAGGGATGGATGGTACCGGGCTTTGTATGTTTAAGTGGGCAGTTATATCTTATCAATTGGATCTAAGATTATTGTGTTGTGTGTTCTTTTATGTGACGGTTTGAGTGTAAAGGTTTGAGTATAGGAAAGTGTGCGGCGGCAGGAGACACTGGGCCACCAAGGAGTTGGGATGTGTTTCTGCCAAGATGTCTAGCAGATATCTTGGGGCACAGCGGTGCTGGACCTAGCGAGGTAAAAGACAACAATACCTTTTTTAAAATTTGTTATATTTTACAACAACATTTGTTGATTGCTTTTGGTATAATGGATATTTTTAGTATATTAATCCTGCCAATCGATGAGCATGGGAAGTCTTTCCTTCTGAGATCTTCAATTTCTTTCTTCAGAGACTTGAAGTTCTTTTCATACAGATATTTCACTTGCTTGGTTAGAGTCACACTGAGGTATTTTATGTTATTTGTGACTATTGTGAAGGGTATCATTTCCCTAATTTCTTTCTCAGCCTGTTTATTTTTTAAGTAGAGGAAGGCTACTGATTTGTTTGAGTTAATTTTATATCCAGCCTTTCAGGCTTAGGAATTCTCTGGTGGAACTTTTGGGGTCACTTAAGTACACTATCACATCTTCTGCAAATAGTGGTATTTTAACTTCTTCCTTTCCAATTTGTATCTCCTTGACCTCCTTTTGTTGTCTCACTGCTCTGACTTGGACTTCAAGTACTAAATTGAATTGGTAGGGAGACAGTGGGCAGCCTTTTCTAGTCCGTAATTCTAGTGGGACTGCTTCAAGTTTTTTTTCCATTTAGTTTGATGTTGGCTACTGGTTTGCTGATATATTGCTTTTCCTATGTTTAGGAACTTTTCAAATAACATTTGCTATTTGTCTATAGAGCAAATGTCTTCACACCATGTCAATGAGGTAGGGAAGGGAGAATCTGGGTTCTGCCTTTTGCATTGCATTCAAACCAATGAGTACATGCTTGAATGGCCTGACTATATCATGCATACAATGTGTACTCTGACATAAGTGCAGCCTTAAATTAATGACTTATATGACTTATATGACTTAGCTGCATCTACTACTGTCATCCCTAGGCATTCCTATGTACAATGTGGGGGATATCAGCTAAATAGACAGTGATTACTGGATTCTGGCTGATTGTGTTTGTCTGCACAGTTCATAAAGTAAGTGGGATACACAAAATTTCAGCCATTAAGAAACTTCCAGTTAGCACTTTGCAGGATAGCTTGTTTTCTCACTTTCATTTGAAATTGGGCTTAAAAGTCTCTGATCTTCACTGTGTCCAACTTGTGGTCACAAATGGAAATGTTATTTAGCATCTTCAACATTCTGGAGAAGACTCGGTCTAAATGGAGGATCTGATTAGATTTCTTCTCTAGGTGACGGCCCTTCTGTTTATTTATTTATTTTTTAAAGAGAAAGATTCGGAAAGTCTTAAAGTGGTTGTCACTTTCTTGGTGTGTGGTCTGTATAAACCTTCCACAATATTGAGCTGCTGCCTAAAGTCCTTTTAGTACCAAAATTTGCTCTAAACTTCTGTTTTATAGTAATTATTGTCTCTGTAAAATTAGACAGTAAGACCACTCTTTTAAAAGCATCCATGGAATCTGAGTACCAAACTGACATGGAAGCCACCAGAACCCATTAAAAGATGAATAACATTTCTTAATAGCCAAGAAATTTTCTGTCTGGTTTCATAGTGTCATTGCATTCCTACACAGGATTTGCTCTATAAAAAGTTATCACAGTAATTGGAAAGTTTCCTTTGTATTCTTTGCTTTGATTATTTTCAATAAAATATAAATTATTTTTAAATATGTTAATATATACTTCCTATAGCCATAGTATTAAAATGCCAACTTAGATATATTGTCATTCAGTTATTATTATTGTACACAAGTGCTTAAATACATGAATGTAAAATCCTGAAAACTATTAAATATTTAGAGGTGTTTAAAATTTTAATTTAAAATGTTTATATTCACAGTTACATGTGTATTATCTGTTAATAAAATAAAACACTTTTATACTAATTTATTTTTCAGTTTGTCAGTTTTGGAGACTCTTAAATGTAAGTTCTTTCCTCCCTTCCATCTTCCTGCCCAATTTCCCCTGTTTTTGTCCTACTTTCTCTCAGTTCATACTTTCTTATATAATTATTGTTGTTATATGTATATGTACATGCACACACATACTACCAATAGATCCCATTTAGTGTTTTGTAGTTTTTCTTATGTGCATGTATCTAGGGAAGGCCATCTGGGATTAGGTAACCTATCAGAGGGTTCATTCCCAAAGACTGATTTTCCATCTCTTAGCAGCCATTAATTCCCTATTGCTCTTCATCTAGAAGCTTGTGAAATTTCCTTCATCTATATTGACATGAAGTTGTCATTATGCAGGTCTTGTTTAGACAACCACATTGCTGGGATTTCATGAGTTCAGTAGTTCTATCATCCTATGGCTCTTAAAATATTTCTTCTCATCTCTGTTCCTCCCTGTTCCAGAGACAGTCACATCTTCTCATGAAGTGTCTGCCTTGTCCCATAGGCAAGATGATGAAGGTTGGTGTGAACTAATTTGGCTGTATTGGACACCTGGTTACCAGGGCCACCTTCTCTGCATCTGGTAAGACCCCTTCAATGACCTCAACTACATGGTCTACATGATCCAGTATGACTCTACCCATGGCAAATTCAAAGGCACAGTCAAGGCTGAGAATGGGAAGCTTGGAATCAATAGGAAGTCCATCACCATCTTACAGGAGTGAGGTCCTCCTAACATCAAATGGGTTGATGGTGGTGCTGAGTGTGTCATTGAGTCTACTGGCGTCTTCACCACCATGGAGAAGGCTGGGGCTCACTTGAATGGTGAAGTCAAAAATGTCTTCATCTCTGCCCCTTTGGCCATTTCCCCCATGTTTGTGGTGTGTATGAACCATGAGAAATATGACAATTCACTCAAGATTGTCAGCAATGCATCCGGCACACCAACTTCTTAGCCGCCCTGGCCAAGGTCATCTGTGACAACTTTGGCATCATGAAAGGGCTCATGACCATAGTCCACGCCATCACTGCCACTCAGAAGACTGTGTGTGAATGGCTCCTCTGGAAAGCTGTGGCCTGATGGCCATGGGGCAGCCCAGAACATCATCCATTCGTCCACTGGTGCTGCCAAGGCTGTGGGCAAGGCCATCCTAGAACTGAATGGGAAGCTCACTGGCATGGCCTTCCATATTCCTACCCCCAATATATCCATTGTAGATCTGACATGCTGCCCGAGAAACCTGCCAAGTATGATGACATCAAGAAAGTGGTAAATCCGGTATCTGAGGGCCCACTAAAGGGCATCCTGGGCTTCATTGAGGACTAGGTTGTCCCCGACGACTTCAAGAGGAACTCCCACTCTTCCACCTTTGATGCTGGGGCTGGCATTGTTCTCAATGACAACTTTTAAAGCTCATTTCCTGGGAGGACCATGAATATGATTACAGCAACAGGGTGGTGGACCTCATGGCCTACATGGCTTCCAAGGAATAAGAAACCTGGACCACCCACCCCACCCCAGTAAGGATACTGAGAGCAAGAGAGAGGTCTTCAGCTGTTGAGGAGTTCCCATCCCAACTTGACCCCCAACACTGAGCATCTTGCTCACAATTTCCGTCTCCAACCCCAAAATAACAGGAGGGGTCTAAGGAGCCCTCCCTACTCTCTTAAATACCATCAACAAAGTTTGCTGCATCCAAAAAATATTTCTTCTTCTCTTCTATGATGTTCCTTAATCCTTAGGAATATGGTATAGTAAGTATGTCAACTGGTACAGAACACTCCATGCTGACCTACTGTAGTAGCCAATGTCTGGGAGAAAAATTTCTTCTTGTCTGATGAGTTAGAGAGTAATACTTCTGTGATTATAAAGATAAATATATTCACATGAATGTAAAGATTCTTGCTACATTATCTTAAATTATTTCTCAGCTATAGGTAACAATTCATGTAATGTGGTGTATTATTTTTTTGTTGGTTTTTTTGTTTGTTTGTTTGTTTTTTTTTCCGGAGCTGGGGACCGAACCCAGGGCCTTGCGCTTGCTAGGCAAGCGCTCTACCACTGAGCTAAATCCCCAACCCCGTGGTGTATTATTAAAATTGTAGTTAAACAGTCAATTTTACTATCATGGTTTCTGTGGATTTTATCAAATGTGAAGAATTCAGTGTCACCTGAGTTTCATAAGATTTAACCTGGTCATTGATGAGTGCCATGAATGTTTCCCAAGCATTTTGAGTATGGGCATTCCTATTTCTTTTTCATGCGGGAGTATTTTGTTTATGATGCACTCAGAAACCATAAGTCAAAAATATTGTATATACCTATTCATTTATGCCACTACATACTGCCTGCTCTCTCTCCTCTCTTCATAATCTATCTGTCTGTCTGTCTGTCTATCTATCATCTATGTATCATCTATGTATCATCTATCTATCTATCTATCTATCTATCTATCTATCTATCTATCTATCATCTATGTATCATCTATCTATCTATCTATCTATCATCTATCTATCTATCTGTTTGTCTGACTGTCTGACTGACTCTCTGTCTGTCTGTCTATCTAGCTAGCTATCATCTACTTATCAGCTCTCTTGTTAGGCTTTTGCTAAGTTGAGCAAACTGGTCTGGAGTTCACAATCCTGCTTTTGTATCCTGAGTTCTGGATACCAATAGCACAATGTTATGCCTTCAACACAGTTTTTTGGTATATCTTCACCTATAATTTATTACCATAAATATGCTGTAGAAAGCAATGGGTTTCATCAGAGCATTTTCATGCATAAGGATCATGTGCTTGTGATCATTCTCCTATCTTCATTACTGCCACTTATCAACATTAGTCCTTTTTAACCATGTAATCCTCTTATAATCCTCTTTTTAGTTTCATCCTGTACTCACACATATCATATCTACATCATATAGATACACACACACACACACAGACACACACACACACAGTTGGTGCACAAGTAACTAGTTCAGCAGGAGAGGTTAGATGATCATGGAGTGATTAATACCAACTGACGCTTGTACAATATCCTACACGCAAGGCTTAGGGATTATCATATAAGAGGAGATAGAAATATTTTAAGGGCTACAGGATGACAGCACTAATGCTCTCATGGAATCCTAACAATCTGTGTTAGGATAATATATAAATATACACAAACACACACACATACGTATGTATGTATAATATGTTGTATATATCACATTAATGTATGTATAATAAGCTTTGATTTCCATGTAAGAGGTAAAAACATCTGCTGTTATCTGTGAAGTTTGTTTATCTCAATATAATGGTCTCCATTTCATTCTTCATTGTGGCTTCTAAAGTCATCACAATCTTGGACTATAAATTTAACTCAAATTTAATTTATAACCTGAAGGAAAAACTTAGGTTTTTAATAGTATACAAACCAACAAAAACTGACTTAACTTTTACTTCCTGCCCTCAAATGCTTGATTTTTCAATTTTAGCTCAAAATGCTGTGAGCAAAAGTTGTTTTCCAGAAATCCAAACTTCTGATACCTGGAAGTGATTCTCACTAATGAGCCAGAGCTAAGTATCCACATGATTTTGCTTAGTAACATCGTCAGTTGGTTAAGGTCTAGGTGGAGTGATGGAAATTGTCTTTGCTGTCACTATCCTTCCTCACAGTGTACTTACGTTTGAGACATTCTAGTGTAGTCAGTACTTTCCCGTCTTCCTGTTAACACCTGAATGGGAATAAGTGTAATACAACATGCAAAAGTATGCTGCCTTGCTCTAAGGAGCCTTCCGACATACCAGTGTTACACATACAGTATTCCTGGGATTGGCACTATGAAAATCTGTGTTTCAGGAGGGTGCATCAAAGTGAGGAACAAGAAGAAGTATGGATTCTTTAAAAGTAGGAGAAAAATAACTAAGGACTCAAAGAAAAGAGAGTATGTTTACCTCCTGGTATGGCTCTATTAGAATAGATTGTGTTTACTATTTGTTTTTAAAGGTATTTTTTTCAAAAACTATGGATGCAGAAAATGTGGTACATCTAACAATGGAGTACTACTCAGCTATCAAAAACAATGACTTCATGAAATTCATAAGACAAATGGATGGAACGAGAAAATATCATCCTGAGTGAGGTAACCCTATCATAAAAAAGCATACATGGTATGCAGTCACTGATAAGTGGATTTTAGCCCAAAAGCTCGAGTTACTCAAGATACAATCCACAGACCACATGAAGCTCAAGAAGAAGGATGACCAAAGTGTGGATGCTTCAGTCCTTCTTAGAAGGGGGAACACAAATATTTATAGGAGGAGATATGGAGACAAAGTTTGGAGCAGAGACTGAAGGAAAGGCATTCAGAGCCTGCCTCACCAGGGGATCCAGCCCATATACATACAGCCACCAAACCCAGACAATATTGCTGATGCCAAGGGGTGTATGCTGACAGGAGCCTGATATAACTGTCTCCTCAGAGGCTCTGCCACAGCATGGCAAATACAGAGGCGAATGCTTGCAACCAACCATTGAACTGAGAATGGGGTTCCCATTAGAGGAATTAGAGAAAGGATTGAAGGAGGTGAAGGGGCTTGCAACCCCACAAGAACAACAGTACCAACCAACCAGAGCTCCCAGGGACTAAACCACCATCCAAATAGTACACATGGACAGACCCATGGCTCCAAAGCTGGACCCCCCAGTGTATGGGAATGCCAGGGTGAGGAGGTGGGAAGGGATGGGTGGTTAGGTTGGGGAACACCTTCATAGAAGAAGGGGAGGGAGGTGGCAAGGGTGTTTATGGATGGGAAACCGGGAAAGGGGATAGCATTTGAAATGTAAATAAAAAATGTCCAATTTAAAAACATATCAGGCATTATCCCACCATGGAGATAAAAGATAAAAAAAAGCTACTTTATATGTATATGCTTGCTCACATGTATGTGTATGCCCCTCATGTGTGCAGGGCCAGTGGAAATTAGAAGGGGGATCAGATCCCCCAGAACTGGGGTTCTACAAGATTGTGAGCCACATTATGGGTGCCAGGAATTGAATCCAGATCCTCTCTAAGAGTAACAAGAGGCTCTAACCACTGAACCATCTTTCCAGCACCTATTCTGTGTTTTAAATTAAGAAGAATATCTAATTATTATATGTTAGAATATGGGTACAAGGAGAAGAAATTGACAGCAAAATATAATATTTGGATAAAAATATTCCTTATCAATTAAAATTCATAGTATTATTTTTAAAGTATGGATTTATGAAAGGAAAAAAATGAAATAAAGTGACTTTGATTACTGGCTTTTCTTTTTAGAATTTAAACATGGCAGAAGGAAAATAAAGATTTGCTAATTTTCATGGACAAAATAAATATGCATTTACTTGCTTGAATATCACAGAAAGTATATATTTCAACAAATCTTAAAGCTTGAAAAATGACTTAAAAAGGTAAAATTAATGCATGAGGCCTGTTCTTCCCAAGGGAACTATTGGCTATTACTTGTCTGTTGGTAGATATAAAGTCTTCAGAATTTTAGTCAGGATACAGTGTGTATCTTACATCCTACTGCCCTTCCAGTAAATCACATCCCACCCTATGTTGGACCAGAAATTGCAAAATCCCAATTTACCTAGTGGGTCACACATAAAAAGAAGACAAGAATGTAAAAAGACTTGTTGGGTAGAAAGTTTCAGGTAGAGAAGCAGGGAGTTGGAGGTGAGACTTATAATTCATTACATTTTCTTCCTTGAAAATGTTCGCTACTGCCTAGCTAGAAACTAAGTTTGGAAATTCATGGACTAGAGAGTCTGTTCAGGACTTATATAAGGAATCAGAAATGAAACAGGTTATATATACTTAGTATTTTGATAAATTAAGGTTATGAACGAACAGAATAATGCATATATGATTCTTTGTTTTTCTCATAGTTTTTGGACTGGTTTAAAATTTTAATTTCAGTTTTTAATACTCCATGTTCGATTGGGGTACAAAGAGAAGAAATTGACAGCAAAGGGTAATATTTGGATAAAAATATGGCTTATCAATTAAAATTCATAGCATTATTTCTAAAAAGTGTGGATGTATGAAAGTAAAAGCTATGCTTCTTTGAAAATTAGGAAAGCAAGGTAAAGAAGACATAGTTATCACTTTTAAGAAGTGATTGCATAGGGGCTGGGGAGATGGCTCAGTGGTTAAGAGGCTGCTCTTCCAGAAGACCTGGGTTCAATTCCCAGCACCCACATGGCAGCTCTCAACTGCAGGTTACTCCAGTTGCAGGGGTTTGGTACCTTCACACAGACATGTGTGCTGTCAAAACGCCAATGCATATAAAATAAAAAATAAAAAAACCCCAAGAAGTGATTGCATATTTTATTCCAATATTTTTGATATATGGATATTTTAATGTAATTGAAATCAGTGAATTTACAACGCATTTTACTTAAATACTATCTTAGCATAACTAACAGTTTTACATATGAATATCTGAGTCTTCTTCAGAATTGTTTTTATAATTATTCAGTGATCTGTAGCTCATTTCATATTTCTATACTTTTATAAAAGTAGAATTTTAGAGTAAAATTACCCAGAGACTGGAAACAATTATTTTTGTGTTGTTTTAGAGAAAGGATAGTTAAACTGATATCATGAGCTTAGGAAAGGAACCATTTGTATTCTCATTAGCAAAAAGGATCGATTTTTGGGACTGGTAGGTTAAAAAACATTTCGTACTTAATGCACATGATTAACAACTCATTCACTATTTTCTCTCTCTGCTTTGTATGTGTGTATGTTTAGTTTATATTGTTTTAATTAGATGAAGTTATTCAAATGGCATTAAAATATTAGTAAAGTTTTATGAACATTTCTAAATACTGTCCACGAAAATATAGAAACTGAACAGGCATCAGATATTTGATTGTTTATGCAGATACACTGTAGATTTTTCACTCTTTTGAAGTCTTAATTTAATAGTTTGATACTAAGATTTCTTGTTTTATTGAAAGATGAGTCTTTTAATAAAAAAGCAAAAACAAAACAACCATCCGCAAAAGAAGTGAAAAGTCACTGGTGTAAGAGTAGCAATTCACATTTCTTCAGCCCAACAGCTGAGTTTCAGGTCTTCGCCTTGGGAGGTGGCCAGTACAAAGTTACAACCACAGCAGGGTCTCGTTCATAAGGCTCTAGCGTCAAGTACTCCTGGGGCTCCATGCTCTCCTGCTGCACCTTCTTCACTTCAGATGCAGACACAGTTCTTCTGAGGTTGTGGAGTCAATGCAGTTGGCCTTAATGGAAATCACAAAGTGTCCTCCATTCTGCAGGAAGGTGTGGGCATTCAGGGCCATAATCCCGATTTGGCCTGGCTGGGCCACATTAGCAAAGATGACATCCACCATTGCAATCAGCATGCGGTATTTGTGTGGGTGCCAAGCATCTTCAGTTACAGGAATAATGTTGGTCCTCTTCTTGGTCAAGTTGATGAGGTCACGGCCAGAGTGCTGGGAGAGCTCAACAATGTAGATCAGATCATCTGGGCAGACGGTATCGTGGGAGCCTGGGTCTGAAGTAGTTGGTACACCTTGGCCCTTGACTTGATGTGGCTCTGGTCTACACTGCCCAGGATTGCTGCTGCCAGTTTTGTTATCTCCTTCTGAAATAGAGACTCAATATTCTCCATACACAGATTCTCCAGGGACCAGATTCTTTGTGACAAGGGCATCCTCCTTTCTGTGACAGATAAATACACCTCCATGCCGATGGGGCGTCACCATCACATCTTCTTGACTGGTTTCCTCTCTTGCCCCTCTGGCCACCACCTTGACCCCAGTTGACCCTAGATTGGAAATCTCCACCTCAGCTCTCTCCACCTCCTTGTCCCCCGAAGCTACCCCTTCTTTCCCGGAAGCCACTACCTCCTCTACCTACCTTGACCTTTACTGCCAAATCCTCCTAAGCCTCCTCTGCTCCTCCTCTACCAAAGCCACCCCCACGGGGGGCTAAAACGTGGCTACACTACTGCATTCTGGTTGGGCAACTCAAGCAACCTGCAGTGTCCCAGACTCTGAAATTTCTTCTTGGATACTTTATTTTTGTTATTTGTTCTTCAATGAATGTCAAGACTTTATGTAGGTGTCTTTCAATGCTATGCGTATACATACAGAGATAAGAAGAACAGTATGTCCCCTCCATGTGTCCATGCCCTCATTTCTCTGACATGTAAATGTGCTACTTTACAGACCTTAAAGGACATTAGGTTGCAAAAGGGCATGACTGTTGCTAATAATATGGCTTCTTATTATAATAAATAAAATGGGGGATTGTCTGAATCTCTTGGATATGCCTAGTAATAATATAGGACCCTTCAAGTGGAAGGGCAGGGGAGAAGCGTAAGTCAGCACGACAGGAACTCAGCCTGCCTCTGCAGGCTGTCCAGTTAAGGCGGCTGGTCCCTGAACCTGGAACAGACAAGGAAATGATTGTTTCTTGGAGGCTATACAAGGAAAGCAGCCTGTGAAGACGATAGAGGAATCTGTGTCAGGGTTCTGTCTTCAGCTGGCTAAGGGCATTTAACTGCTGCTCTTCCAGGGGTCCTGAGTTCAATTTCCCCCAACTACACAGTGACTCACAACCATCTGTAGTGAGATCTGATGCCCTCTTCTGGTGAGACTGAAGAGAGCAACAGTGTATTCGCATACATAAAATAAATGTATAATTCTTTTAAAAAGAAAGAAAAGTTTCAGACTTGCATTGTTTCAGCAGTTAAACTTGGAGAATGGGTTCTATCAGCGGAATTAAACTATGTGTGCTGGGCACTATGGTGCCTCCGTGTAATCTCAGAATTTGGGCAGGAAAGCAGGAAAAAGCAGGAGAGTGGGAAAGTAGGAAAGAAGCAGGAAAGCTTAAGGTCATCCTTGGCTATATAGGAAGTTGGAGGCCAGCTTGTGCTATTGAGACCATGTCTGAAAAAATTAATAAAAATGAAGAAAGCAACAACAAAACCAAAGTAAAACAAAAAAATAACTCAGTATATTAGGACACCTACACTTTCCTCCAACTTGACCTCAGCACTATACAGTGGAGGCTGGCTTGCTGCTGCTGCTGCTGCTGCTGCTGCTGCTTCACGGTTTCCATGCACTTCCTGTACCATTTCACTGGTCACGGGCCTTGTCTGTAGGACGGGCTCAGAGATCCATTTTCATTTTCTGTAGTTTTAGTAGATAGATTGAGGGCCAACATCAAAACTATAGGATCCTTCTCATCTTTAAGAATTCACTCAGGTTGGCTTTTATGTAGGATGTTTCAATGTGCAAGATGTTTAGACTTCTTTGGGGTTCAGTTTTTGTAAAAGTTCTCATTCGATTTATTAATTCAGTAAACATTGATTAAGAATTATGTCTGCATAAGTATGTGTGTATGAGAAACACACACACAGAGATAGACCATAGACAGATAGGTAGATAGATGGGTAGGTAGGTAGGTAGGTAGGTAGATAGATAGATAGATAGATAGATAGATGCTATGTAGCCTATGCTGACTTGCTTGAAATTGCTGGGTATCCAAGGCTGCTCTTGAATTCCAGATGTCTCACGGTGCCTAAGTGCTGAGATTAAAGGCAGGTCTAGCATACCACCATGTGTGGCAGTGTTTTGTTGTTGTTTTGTGAAATTCGGATAACACACAATAAAAGGCCACTGGTTTTTCCCTTCAAGGAAGCCAATGGTTTATTAGGACAAATCTACAGGGACAGGAAATCAATGGGCCAGACTCCAGTAACCTTGCAAAAGAGATAATTAGGGACCCCATTATCTCTTCTCTAAGACATTTTGAATTTTATTAACTGATCTATTGGGTTCCCCACCCCCATACCTTTAGCATGATCTATTCTTAAGAGAGAAACAGAGTATTTAAACAGGCGTTTAAACAGATTCAGTTTTAGTGTACCAATATCTAGTAGATGCTAGAGTTCACATATATCCTATAAAATGGGAGACCCAGACCACGAAACTCTAGACTAAATAAGTTTGCTGTAGTCTTTGGGGCTTGTTTCCCTTCATTTTGCAGGGCCCTTCCTCTGAACATTGACCAGCTCATGTCTTTGCTTTCTCAGGACTGCTGCTTCAAGATCCCCATGCATCCTTTTCCTCACCGTACTGAGGGCATCCTAAACACTGAACAGGCTCGCATTTTCTTCCATCTTCTGTCTTCTGGTTTTATTCATTCTCTCTCGCTCCCCCTGAGGAGTAAGTAGCCTCTAGGTGGGACTTTTAGTTAATATGTGCAAGGTTGAAGTCTTAGACTATAAACCAAGTTGGCATAAGGCGGGTGTCAAAATACTTTTGGAATTCATGATCAAATGAAGAGGATTTGATTTAAATTGGAATTGTTAACCAAAAAATTTTCCTGTGGAGGTCACATCTAATATTTGTTTTGAATCAAAAGGGAGAAATGACATTTCAAGCAGAGGACAAAGCCGAGAGCTACTCTAATCTCCACTCTGAATGTCTGCCATGAAGCGATGGAGACTTGAGGTACATATGGCATATTCCCTTCAGTAACAGCACGTGAGCTCACCTAGGTGGTTACAGTTCACACTCCTGGGGCATATGTGAAAGCCCTCGAAGAGGGCCTACCAATATACAATTTAGATTTCAAAGACCACTCTGGTGGTCAAGGCAATGGATCAGAGGTAGGGGGAGAAAGGAAGGCATCGAGAAGGCCAACATCTCGACTCCCGGTCGCTCTAAATGTGAGTCACACCTGCACCCTCACAAGTCAACTCATCTTCCAAAGTTATTGGAACCCAAATGGGCAAAAGTTGCACCAAGGGCACTGAGCTGCACTCACTGGAGAACCTGTTGGTTCTTTCATGCTCCTTCTGTCCTCAGTGGAAAAGAACGGACACTGCAGGCCTGTAGATTCTCATCTTTGTACACCTCTGGGAGTTCAATGGTTTATATGCCCAATAGAAGCATAAACCATGTCCACATATGTGCTTCTCCTCATGTGGTTTGGTATGTAAGCATGTCAGGAGGATGCAGATGTTAACTTTGCAAATATATTATTTAGACAAAAATATTTATTTATTTATTGTTTGCCATGTTTATATTTTTAAATTTCAAAGTGTATTTTAGTCACATATCCACTTCGGGCATCCTGATCACCGAACAGGCTCACATAAGTAAAGGAATGAATATAGTTTCACATAGAAACTGAGGAGTTATTCATATATTAGCATGGTGGCCTTTGTTCTATTTAATTATGAGGTTGACTAACCAGGCACTAAAATGACCTAACTACCATCATTCTTGTGTGCTTTTAACTGACCATCAAAGGCACACTTGAAGGGATTCATCAGATTCTGTTATCCCTCCCTTCCCCCATCATGGGAAGTTAGACATTTTTTTTTAAATTTTTCCTTTTTTTTCCCCATCTTTATTAACTTGAGTATTTCTTATTTACACTTCGATTGCTATTCCCCTTCCCGGTTTCCGGGCCAACATTCTCCTTAACCCCTCCCACTCCCCTTCTATATTGGTGTTCCCCTCCCCATCCTCCCCCCCATTGCCACCCTCCCCCCAACAATCTCGTTCACTGGGGGTTCAGTCTTGGCAGGACCCAGGGCTTCCCCTTCCACTGGTGCTCTTACTAGGATATTCATTGCTACCTATGAGGTCAGAGTCCAGGGTCAGTCCATGTATAGTCTTTAGGTAGTGGCTTAGTCCCTGGAAGCTCTGGTTGCTTGGCATTGTTGTTCATATGGGGTCTCGAGCCCCTTCAAGCTCTTCCAGTTCTTTCTCTGATTCCTTCAACGGGGGTCCTATTCTCAGTTCAGTGGTTTGCTGCTGGCATTCGCCTCTGTATTTGCTGTATTCTGGCTGTGTCTCTCAGGAGTGATCTACATCCGGCTCCTGTCGGTCTGCACTTCTTTGCTTCATCCATCTTGTCTAATTGGGTAGAATTTTTTTTTCAATTTATTGTTTTTCTTGTCTTTCCTACTAACTGTAATTCAAACATACTGTGTGAGCTGGGGATGCAGCATATTTGGTAGCGTGCCTAGCATGTATACAAAACTCTCTGGGATTGGGCTGTATACAACAGAATGTTAAGCGAAACCTGTAATCCTAGCACTTGGGAGATAGAAGCAGAGAGACCAGAAATTGAAGTTTATCTTTGGCTGCGTAGTGAGTTCAGGGAAAGGCTTGTCCCTTTTCACTGTCCTCCACACCCCGAAAACCAGCATATAATGCATATAAATACTTTCCCTGACATTCGTCTTTTAGAACAGATGACTTTGTAACACTTTGGCACTCAGAACAATGTATTAACTTTTTCAAGCCCAGATTTTTAACTCCTTTTGTGCTGCCCCCTGCAGAACTCACTGGAGAAGTGAAGAGCCTTATGCCAACACCAAAGAGTGGCACAGCTCCTGGCTGTGTACCAACATGATAAAGCATGGCATAATACAGCTAAAGCCATAGCCCTCCGGAGGGTCTTCCAGGGTAGAGCAATCTATCTTCAACAACCTCAAAAGCCTCACATTCCTGGAATTCCTAAAGCAAATAAAAATTCACAGATTTTATGTGGGTTTTTAAACACCATTTTTCTTCTTTTTATGGGTTATTATATTTATTTACATTTCAAATGTTAACCCCCTTCCCAGTTCCTCTCTACAAGCCCCTTATCCCCTACTCCTTAGCCCCTGCCTTTATGAGGGTGCTCCCCAACCCACTTAATCACTCCTGCCTCTTTGCTCTAGCATCCCCTATCCTGGGTCATCAAGCCTCCACAGGACAAAGGGGCTCCCCTCCCAGTGATATTAGATAAGGCCATCTGCACCTATGCAGTTGGAGCCATGGGTACCCCTGTGTACACTTTGGCTGGTGGTTTAGTCTCTGGGAGTTTTGGTGCATCTGGTTGGTTGATATTCTTGTTCTTCCTATGAGGATGCAAACCCCTTCAGCTCCTACAGTCCTTGCCCTAACTACCCCACTGGGGTTCCCACGCTCATTCCAATGTTTGACTGTGCACTCTGCGTCTGTATTGCTCTGGCTATGCAGAGCCTCTTAGGGCACAGCTATACCAGACTCCTGTCAGTAAGCACTTCTTGGCATCAACAATAGTGTTTGGGTTTGGTGTCAGCAGATGGGATAGATCCCTAGGTGGGGCAGTCTCTGGATGACCTTTGCTTCAGTTTCTGCTTCACTCTTTGTCCCCACATTTCCTTGTGACAGGAGGAATTCTGGATTATTCTTTGGGAAGTAGAGGGAGATAGGGATCTGTGAGGGAAAGAGGAGGGAGAAGAAAAAGGGAGGCAGTTCATATAAAGGAGGAAATGGGGAAGAAGTACAGAGGGGTTAGTAATTTGAAAGTAGGTGTTCAACAGTGTGCGGAGGGGAACTGGCGGTAGCCACTAGAAAGTCCCAGATGCCAGGGACCCAAGAGATTCCTCAGACCCAACAGGGAGGACTTTAGCTGAAAGACCCAACAAAGGGGAGATAGAACCTGTGGAGGCCACATTTAGTGGAAAGACACGTCCTTCAGTTGAAGGATGGGGCCACCTGCCCACCCACCTCAAAAATATTAAACACCATTTATTTTTTCTTTTTTTTTAAGTTGATATATTTCTTTACTTACATTTCAAATGTTATTCCCTTTCCTGGTTTCCTGTCTACAAGCCCCCCCTCGCCCTCCCCCATTCAGGTATTACCCCCATCCATTCCCCTTACTGTCCCCCCATATTCCCTTGTACTGGGGGTCCAACCTTGGCAGGACCAAGGGCTTCCCCAAGCACTGGTGCCCCAACAAGGCTATTCTCTGTTACATACGCAGTTGGAACCCTGGGTCAGTCCATGTATAGTCTTTCCTTAGTGGTTTAGTCCCTGGAAGCTCTGGTAGGTTGGCATTGTTGTTCTTATGGGGTTGAAAGCTCCTTCAGCTCTTTCAATCCTTCCTCTAATTTCCCCCAAGGGGTCCTGTTCTCAGTTCAGTGGTTTGCTGCTAGCATTGACCTGGACAAACAATTTCAAAATCTGCTGATTATCTTTACAAATATAATTCTAGAGAGTTTGGAATTGGAGCAGCATTCTTCGAGAAATAGTTAAAATGCAGTAGCTCCTAAAACAAAACAAAACAAGACAAAACAAAACAAAACAAAAACTCTGAAAACAACCAGCATTAACTTTAACTTTGTAAAACACCTAGCAAAAGGCACAAGCAGCAAGGCTTGGACACTGTTTACATTTTAATGTTCCTTCTGCTCCATTTTTTCCTTTTAGTCCCTTGTCAAATAGCAATTTGTGTCAACAGCAAGTGGTTTGCCTGGAGGGACAATCTCCTTATGTGTTGACTTGGCTCACTTAAAATCAAATAATGCTGAATTTATATATCTATAATTCAAAGGTACTTCTGTTTGGTCTCTAGTATTTTAAGTCATTGCAACTCTAAGTGAACTGTCTGTTTTTCTAAACTAGACAGAGCTCAAATGTATTGTTTGGATAAAGAACAAATTATAATATTATATTACATTTTACATTTTATTTATTTTTTTGTTTAGGGGTAGAGAGCTAATGCTATGGTACACACGAGGTATACATGGCATGCATTTCTAAACCATGTGGGTTCTGGGTGCCAAAGTGAGGTCTTCAAGATTGTTTTAGGCACCTGCTGAGCTATCTCACCTACCTGATACAGGAATTTATAAATGCAAATTATTCTCTCTCTTTAAATCAGGATCGTGTCTTGACATTTACTTCTGATAGTATTTGATTGAATCAAGGAACTGCGATATTTTAATCTTATCTTTACTTTCCTTTTTCACTTAATGAGTGTTAGTATTTGAATAATCTTTTGCTGCAGTTTCTTTATTTGGTATTATTGCTCAGCCATCACCATAGACCTATCACAGTCTTTACTGGCTACACTTGGAAGCATGGGAAAGGTACTGCTATTCTTGCCTCTCTTCAATTTCCTGCATTTTCCACCTAGAAAATATATTAATTGAATAGCCTTTGCAAGGACGTATTTTAATTTCATAAAAAAACAAATGTACTTGGGACTGGAGAGATGTCCCAATGTTTAAGAGTGTTAGTTTTTCTTTTAGAGGACCCAGGTCCACCATATCCATATGGCGGGTTGCAACCATCTACTTCACCTGTGGGGTGATCTGATATCTTCTCTGTTCTCCCCAGACACCAGTCACACACACGGTACACATATAAACCTGCAGGCAAGACACCCAAACACATAAATTTAAAACAAATTCTAAAAACAAAGTATTTATTATTCAGAACCAGGAAACATGCCAAAATGATCTCAGTGTTAACCTTTAGTAATGGTTTCTTGTATTTTAAATGTACCCTGAGTGCCCAAGGAATCTAAATTTTCATGTTCTATGCATATAGACTGACTTTTTAACTCAGCATCCATGCTCAGAACACCTTGAAAACGGCCCTCCATAAACCAGCCTATAGAAATTGTTATTGTGTGCATTTGGAATATGAGCCCAAGATGCAGAGAACTTACTTTGAATCATGCAATATGCTGCACTAGTATTTGCATCAATTCCCTTAATAAAGAACAGGACCCCTTCTGGTTGCTGCCCTCATGGAGAGCTGAAACCTAGCCCTGAGGGTCTACTTCAGGTCTGAGACCTGAGGTAAGACCAACTTTTTTGCTCCAAGCAACCTGCCTGGTGGACTCAGGACACACAAAGGCAAAATTCCTCTGGGTCCAGACACTTCCGGTTTCTAGCTGATGCCTGAACCTATCTGATCCTGGCCCACAGCTCCCTGCTCCCAAACTGCGTGGGAGAGAGAGCTGATCTCCCAGAAGTGTGGGCAATCCTGAGACTGCAGGGCAGGAGAGACCACCACTTCTGCCCACCTTTACCCACATTCCTGGCCCAAGAAGAAACTGTATAGTTCATCTGGACACAGGAAGATGGGGCAGTCAAGTTGTAGGAGCCCTGCAGTCCAGACTGTGCCCTGATCTGAACAGACCCGGTCAAATAACTCCCTGTACCCAAATCCCATGGGATGCAGAGCTAGACCTTCAGAAGGGCAGACACACCTGGGAAACCAAAGGAGACTACTCTCTGCCCACATTTCTGACTCTAGAGGAAAATGCCTAGTGCCATCTGGCCCCCCTGCGCACGGGGACACAGGAGAAGGAGGGGCAGGCCCTTTTGGTTGCCACTCACAGGAACAGCTGAAAGCCAGTGGACAGGAATAACTACACGCTTGGGAGCAGAACACTCTGTTCCCATAACTGGCTGAAAGAAAACAGGAAAACAGGTCTACAGCACTCCTGAGACACAGGCTTATAGGACGGTCAAGCCACTGTCAGAAATAGCAAAACAAGGTAATACAAGAAACAACCGGATGGCAGGAGGCAAGTGCAGGAACACAAGCAACAGAAATCAAGATTACATGGCATCAGCAGAGCCCAATTCTCCCACCAAAACAAGCAATGAATATCAAACACACCAGAAAAGCAAGATATAGATTAAAATCACATTTTATCATGATGATGGAGGACTTCAGGAAGGTCATAAATAACTCCCTTAAGGAAATATAGGACAATACAAATAAACAACTAGAAGCCCTTAAAGAGGAAACACAAAAACCCCTTAAAGAACTATTGGAAAAAAAACAACAAAACAGGAGAAGGAAATGAACGAAACCATCCAGGGTTAAAAATGGAAATAGAAACATTAAGAAAGCACAAAGGGAGACAACCCTGGAGATAGAAAACCTAGGAAAGAGATCATGAGTCACAGATGCAAGCATCACCAACAGAATACAAGAAATAGAAGAGCGATTCTTAGGAGCAGAAGATTCCATAGAAATATAAAGATAATATAAAGATAATATAAAATGGAAAAAGCTACTAGCTCAAAACGTACAGGAAATTCAGGACACAATGAAAAGATCAAACCTAAGGATAATAGGTATAGAAGAGAGTGAAGACTCCCAGCTCAAAGGACCAGTAAATATCTTCAACAAAATCATAGAAGAAAACTTCCCTAACCTAAAGAAAGAGATGCCTATAAACATACAAGAAGTCTACAGAACTCCAAATAGATTGGACCCAAAAGAAACTCTCCCCCCATCACATAATAGTCAAAACACCAAATGGATAAAACAAAGAAAGACTATTAAAAGCAGTAAGGGAAAAAGGTCAAGTAACATATAAAGGCAGAAGTATCAGAATTACACCAGACTTCTCACCAGAGACTA
Source organism: Rattus norvegicus (assembly GCF_021556685.1). Classification (NCBI taxonomy): domain Eukaryota; kingdom Metazoa; phylum Chordata; class Mammalia; order Rodentia; family Muridae; genus Rattus; species Rattus norvegicus. The sequence goes on from NC_141535.1 coordinate 14,231,394, forward strand.
TGAAAGCCAGAAGGTCCTAGACAGATGTCATATAGACCCAAAGAGAACAAAAATGCCAGCCCAGGTTATTGTATCCATCAAAACTCTCAATAAACATAGATGGAGAAACCAAGATATTCAATGACAAAACCAAATTTTCAAAATATCTTTCTACAAATCCAGCCCTACAAAGGACAATAAATGGTAAAGCCCAATGCAAGGTGGCAAGCTACACCCTAGAAAAAGCAAGAAACTAATCGTATTGCAACAAAACAAAGGGAAGACAAGCACAGAAACATAATCTCACCTCCAAATATGAAGATAACAGGAAGAAACAATCACTATTCCTTAATATCTCTCAACATCAATGGACTCAACTCCCCAATAAAAAGACATAGATTAACAAACTGGATACACAATGAGGACCCTGCATTCTGATGCCTACAGGAAACAGACCTCAGAGACAAAGACAGACACTACTTAAGAGTAAGAGGCTGGCAAACAATTTTCCAAGCAAATGGTCGGAAGAAGCAAGCTGGAGTAGCCATTCTAATATTGAATAAAATTGATTTTCAACCAAAAGTCATCAAAAAAGATAAGGAAGGACACTTCACATTCATCAAAGGAAAAATCCATCAAGATGGACTCTCAATCCTAAATATCTATGCTCCAAATACAAGGGCACCTACATACATAAAAGAAACCTTACTAAAGCTCAAAGCACACATTGCACCTCACACAATAACAGTAGGAGATTTCAACACCCCACTCTCATCAATAGATAGATCATGGAAACCGAAATTAAACAGAGACATAGACAGACTAAAAGAAGTCATGAACCAAATGGACTTAACAGATATTTATAGAACATTCTTTCCTAAAACAAAAGAATATACCTTCGTCTTACCACCTCATGGTACTTTCTCCAAAATTGACCATATAATTGGGTACAAAACAGGCTTCAACAGATACAGAAAGAAAGAAATAGTCCCATGCGTCCTATCAAACCACCACGGGCTAAAGCTGGTCTTCAATAACAGTGAAGGTCTTCAATAACAGAGGAAAGAATGCCCACATATACATGGAAGTTGAACAATGCTCTACTCAACGATAACCTGGTCAGGGAAGAAATAAAGAAAGAAATTAAAAACTTCTTAGAATTTAATGAAAATGAAGGTACAACATACCCAAACTTATGGGACACAATGAAAGCTGTGCTAAGAGGAAAACTCATAGCTCTGAGTGCCTGCAGAAAGAAACAGGAGAGAGCATATATCAGCAGCTTGACAGCACACCTAAAAGCTCTAGAACAAAAAGAAGCAAATACACTGGGGAGGAGTAGAAGGCAGGAAATAATCAAACTCAGAGCTGAAATCAACCAAGTAGAAACAAAAAGGACCATAGAAAGAATCAACAGAACCAAAAGTTGGTTCTTTGAGAAAATCAACAAGATAGATAAACCCTTAGCCAGACTAATGAGAGGATACAGAGAGTGTGTCCAAATTAACACAATCAGAAATGAAAAGGGAGACATAACAACAGAATTAGAGGAGATTAAAAAAATCAGATCCTACTACAAAAGCCTATATTCAACAAAACTTGAAAATCTGTAGGAAATGGAAAATTTCCTAGACAGATACCAGGTACCGAAGTTAAATCAGGAACAGATAAACCAGTTAAACAACCCCATAACTCCTAAGGAAATAGAAGCAGTCATTAAAAGTCTCCGAACCAAAAAGAGCCCAGATCCAGACGGGTTTAGTGCAGAATTCTATCAAACCTTCATAGAAGACCTCATACCAATATTATCGAAACTATTCCACAAAATTGAAACAGATGGAGTACTACCAAATTCCTTCTATCAAGCCACAATTACTCTTATACCTAAACCACACAAAGACCCAACAAAGAAAAAGAACTGCAGACGAATTTCCCTTATGAATATCAATGCAAAAATATTCAATAAAATTCTTGCAAACCGAATCCAAGAGCACATCAAAACAATCATCCATTATGATCAAGTAGCCTTCATCCCAGGCATGCAGGGATGGTTTAATATATGGAAAACCATCAATCAATGTAATTCACTATATAAACAAACTGAAAGATGAAAACCACATGATTATTTCATTAGATGCTGAGAAAGCATTTGACAAAATTCAACACCCCTTCATGATGAAAGTCCTGGAAAGAACAGATTCAATGCAATCCCCATCAAAATTCAAGGCCCATACTTAAACCTAGTAAAAGCCATATACAGCAAACCAATGGCTAACATTAAACTAAATGGAGAGAAACTTGAAGCAATCCCACTAACATCAGGGACTAGACAAGGCTGCCCACTCTCTCCCTACTTATTCAATATAGTTTTCAAAATTCTTTCCAGAGCAATCAGACAAGAAAAAGAGATGAAAGGGATACAGATCGGAAAGGAAGAAGTCAAAATATCACTATTTGCAGATGACATGATAGTATATTTAAGTGATCCCAAAAGTTCCACCAGAGAACTACTAAACCTGATAAACACCTTCAGCAAAGTGGCTGGGTATAAAATTAACTCAAATAAATCAGTAGCCTTCCTCTACATAAAAGAGAAACAAGCTGAGAAAGAAATTAGGGAAATGACACCCTTCATAATAGTCCCAAATAATATAAAATAGCTCTGTGTGACTTTAACCAAGCAAGTGAAATATCTGTATGATAAGAACTTCAAGCCTCTGAAGAAAGAAATTAAAGAAGATCTCAGAAGATGGAAAGATCTCCCATGCTCATGGATTGGCAGGATTAATATAGTAAAAATGGCCATTTTACCAAAAGGATCTACAGATTCAATGCAATCCCTATCAAAATTCTAATCCAATTCTTCAGAGAGTTAGACTGAAGAATTTGCAAATTCATCCAGAATAACAAAAATCCCAGGATAGCTAAAACTATCCTCAATAATAAAAGGATTTCCATGGGAATCCCTATCCCTGAACTCAAGCAGCATTACAGAGCAATAGTGATTAAAAACTCTATGGTATTGGTACAGAACCAGGCAGATAGACGAGTGGAATAGAATTGAAGACCCAGAAATGAACCCACACGTCTATGGTCACTTGATCTTTGACAAAGAAGCCAAAACCATCCAATGGAAAAAAGATCGCATTTTCAGCAAATGGTGCTGGTTCAACTGGAGGTCAGCCTGTAGAAGAATGCAGATTGATCCATTCTTATCACCGTGTGCAAGGTTTAAGTCCAAGTGGATCAAGGACTTCCGCATCAATCCAGATACACTCAAACTTATAAAAGAAAAAGTGGGGAAGCATCTCAAACACATGGGCACTGGAGAAAATTTCCTGAACAAAACACCAATGGCTTATGCTCTAAGATCAAGAATCGACAAATGGAATCTCGTAAAGCTACAAAGCTTCTGTAAGGCAAAGGACACTGTTGTTAGGACAAAATGGCAACCAACAGATTAGGAAAAGATCTTTACCAATTCTTCAGCTGATAGAGGGCTTATATCCAAAATATACAAAGAACACATGAAGTTAAACTGCAGCGAGACAGATAACCCTATTAAAAATGGGGTTCACAAATGCTTGAATTACCCTAGATGCACAGAACACATGAAACTCAAGGAGGATGACCAAAATGCGAATGCTTCACTCCTTCTTTAAAAGGGGAACAGGAATACGCTTGGGAGGGAATAGGGAGGCAAAGTTTAGAACAGATGCAGAAGGAACAACCATTTAGAGCCTGCCCCACATGTGGCCCATACATATATAGCCACCAAACTAGATAAGATGGATGAAGCAAAGAAGTGCAGACCGACAGGAACCGGATGTAGATCTCTCCCGAGAGACACAGCCAGAATATAGCAAGTACATAGGCGAATGCCAGCAGCAAACCACTGAACTGAGAATGGGACCCCAGTTGAAGGAATTTTAGAAAGGATTGAAAGAGCTGAAGGGGCTTGAGACCCCATATGAACAACAATGCCATCCAACCAGAGCTTCCAGGGACTAAGCCACTATCCAAAAACTTACCATGGACTGACCCTGGGCTCCAACCGCATAGGTAGCAATAAATAGCCTAGTAATAACCTGTGGAAGGGGAAGCCCTTGGTCCTGCCAAGGCTGTATCCCCAGTGAGCGGGATTCTTTGGGGGAGGGCGGTAATGGCGGGAGGATGGGGAGGGTAACACCCATAGAGAAGGGAAGGGGGAGGGGCTTGGGGGATGTTGTCCTGGAAACCGGTAAAAGGAATAACATTTGAAGTGTAAATAAGAAATACCCAATTTAATAAAGATGGGGAAAACAAAGGAAAAAAAAAGAACAGGACAATGTTATTCTGCAAATAAACTCTTTTGTATTAAATGTGTTTCAGGATTAACAAAAGACGATCATTTGTCCAATGAATTTAGTATATGGAGTAGATAAAAGTATGCACTCTGGTTTAAGAGCACCAACATTTAAATCCCGACCTCATTCTCTAGCTCTTTGTGTATGTTATTGAATCTCTTTGTAATTCAGTTTCATGACATATAAATCATATCTATTTAATAAACTTATGATGAGGATTAAATGAAGTAATATAAAAAGATACTTATAACAGTCTCTGGGACTGAGAAATAATAACAAAAAGTGATTTATTAACAGTCATGTGGTGGTCTGGGGAAATGGCTTGGTTGGTAATTGTTACTACATGACAAGCGTCTGAGTTTCCGTCCCTGGAATACATGGGAGAGCACAGCAGGGAGATGTGGGTATTCCTAGCCCTGGGGAAGGAGGGGTGTGAGGCATATATTCTGTGGACTTGTCAGGTCAACCTGCTGGAAAAGTGAGCTTTCGGCTCAGTTCAAGACCCTGTATGAAGAAATAAGATGGAGAATGACTAAGGATGACGTCTGCCATCAGCCTCTAGGTTACACAAGCATATGAGAATGCAGTCACACATGCCACCCTAAATACCCACATACAAATGCATAAATCAAAATTTAAAAATGCTACATGCCTCAAATACCTTTAAAAACGTCAACATTTTACCAAACTAAAACAACGCCTTCTTCTCTGTCTAACTTTATTTGCATCTAATTTTCTCCACTGGACAAATTTTCTCTAATAAATTGTAAACTGTAGATATTATTCTGATAGTTTGAAGGAATTGTCTCCATATTTTCTGGCATTCCAATAATTGGTCCACAATTACTGGTCCTGTTTGGGTAGGCTCAGGATTTGTGACCCTGCTAGAGGAAGTATGTCACTGGAGATAGACTTGGAGAACATGAAGGCCTGCCATTTAGAGCTTTCTTTCCCAGCTTCCTCTTCAGGGTTGAAGATGAGAGCTTGCAGTTGCTCTTGACGTAGTGCCTATTGCTTGTTACGATGCTTCTGGGATGGCTGTGGTCTCTTATCTCTCCAGGACTATAACCCCCAAGTAAACTGTCCCTTGTGTAAATAGCCTCAGCATGGTGTTCCATAACATTAAAAGGAAGAAGATAGTTTTCAAATAAAAAAACACTTTCCATCCCAACCTCAATGAGGAAGTACAGAGGGTAGTCATGGAGCAGGCCACCCTTGTCATAACTTCACGGATCAAATTGCTTCTGTTGACCCAAGTTTTTCCCACAACACCACTGTTTATTAAAAAAAAAGCATGCTTATTGGCAGACAGAAAGTCTTTAAACATCTTCAAATGCATAAGTGATGGAGCTAAGATCATTGTTCATTACTGCCTACCAATAATGGAGGTATTAAATACTTATCTCACTTAAAAGTTACAACAACTAAACAAGCTAGACAGTTATTCCTTTTAAATGGACATGAAGTAGACATAATATTCAGTTTTAAAATGAAAAAAATCTTGTGTAGAAAGAAAGCAAAATTACTTCAAATTACACACCCAGAGATTAACAGGAACACAATTCATGTAAAAATCATCTTCATTAAAGGAAATGCTCTTGTCAACACAACTTTAAACCTCAAAAATTAGAAGAGTATTATCCCTCATTAGCTAATTTAAATGTTTATCTCCTGTTTTAATTTTCTAGGAATGTTATTATATGCCATACACCATGGCTGGAACTACAGACATTTGTTTTTTTCAGTTCTGGAGACTGAAAGGTCACTCATTTGTTCTGAGCATGCAGAGGCCTGCCTTTGACAAGCTCTGACAATGTTGACCATTTTTCAACTGGACCATCTTTAATGTCTTTCAGCTTTTTGTTTGTTTGTTTTGTTGGTTGGTTTTGTTTTAATTATGAGTTAGATTGAGCTGAGGCTAATGCCAATATTCTCATTCTAATTTATTGGTCTCTTTTAAGAACTTGATCCAAATGCTGTCGCAGTTTGAGGTAGTAAGGGCTTTTAACACATAGACTTTGAGAGAACACAATTTAACTATAATACTTTTCTATTCTGAAAATTTAGAACTTCATTCTTAGAATTATGGTATTAAAGGAAATGAAAGGAGGACAGGCAGTGGTGGCAAACATCTTCACTCCCAGCAGAGGTAGCCTAATCTCTCTAAATTGAAGTCCAGCCTTGCCTAGAGTGAGTTCCAGGACAGCCAGGAATACAGTAAAACCCTTTCTTGAACTATCAAAAAGGAAAAGGAGAGAAATTCATACTTGCAATTCTCCCAGTTTCCAAGCATCTGATGACGGTGGTCCCAGTAACACCCAACATTTCTTCTCTCTTATTTTCCTGCATTCTCAGCTGTGGCAAAATTTGCACTCTCTTATTTATTATAGGAACTCGCACATGCCCACCTGCCCTTGATATATCTATTGTTCCATTTCTTCCTCTTCTCTCAAGGCAGGAAGAAATTTGGGTTTCACCACTGTGATTTTCAGAGTTCTCCAAATGATTGGCAAACAGAAAAGAGTGGTGTGGATTTTCTATGCTCACAGCCTCTCTCCCATCATATTAAGAAGTATATCTGTCGTACTTTCTTCATACTTATCTTAGATTTTAATGAAATAACTTGCAAAGGTGAGGCTTCTGATAGTTAATCGACTATATTATGTACTGAATGTTACACAATCAGCAAAGCATGGAACGAGCATGTATTGTTCAGAGCATGGTTTCTAGACCTGGTTATATACCATGGCTTAGTTTTGGCTTGTCCGTCTAATTGTATCCTTGTCTATTACTCTGATGAACAATTTATTATTTATATAATGATGGAGTTTGTAGAAAGTAATTTTAAAATAGAGCTGCTACAATTGAGTAGTAGCTCAATTGTTGATCACACTTTGAACCTTATGATTGCTAAATGGCAGGACATAGAAATTATGAAAATGAATATATTTAAGTTGTAAAATAATGATCCTGTCAAGCAATTTTCATCCATATATAAAATTTTGTTCTCAAGCTCCTGGGTTGCATGCAGGTGCTAAACATAAATGGAACCCTTGTAGGATGCAAGAAAAATAGTTCCGTGTTTCAAGCTCAAGTAGAAAGCCAAATGCTGCAATGATTCTGGCTCTGGGAACAGTACATACTGTTCTATTCTGGCACATCAGATTTTCCAGGGATGTGCCTGGTGTCTTGGAGCAAAGCCAATGTGATTTTTCTGCCATGGAACTCTTGTTTCTTTATAGGTCTCTTCGCCATACTCATTATGTAAATCGCAGCTTCCTGTCCCTGAATTGTGAGACTTTCCTCTTTCCCTTTACAATGAAAGGTCCTTGCCATTTCCCAGAGTCTTGCAGATATAATCATCTTTTGTTCCTTTAAAGCCACAAGGTTGGCATTACCCAGGTGTATAAAAGAAAAATGGATGAGGCAGGTAGATCACGTGATCCCATACTACTTACTAATTGCTTTTATCCGATTTATGAATATCAAATACCACCCTCTGTGTTGGTTATTTTTCCAACGGGAAGAAGAGGAATATTTTTTTCTTACGATGTTCTGCTTATGATACAGACTTTTGTCTCTTTAAAGTGTTGTAATGTAATGTTTAACTCAATTATTTATTAATTTCTAACTTTAAGTTATTATGCTAATTCTTTCTAGTATCATTGGACAGATATTGTAAGTTTCATACTGGTTGTACCAATAACTCCGGAATAAACTACTTATAATCACTGAGAGCTGCATTCACAGGTTTTTGAAACATTCAATTAGAATAACTGATCAGTATTGATCTATTTACCATAGGATGTGACAAACAGCTTACCAGAGTGAAATATTCATGTAGTCAAGTCTAAACAATGTACTTAGAGAATGTCTAACGTTTAAGTAAAATCATAGAGTTTACAAGTTTTAAAATGTGTCTATTTAAAGTAAAAAATTACATAAATATAATAATATTGCTAGGGTAGCAAAATTTAAATGTATATTCTTTTCAGATTTAGAATGCTGGAGACATTTTTTTAATTGTACAGTAGGTGATAAGGGCAAATTCTTAGCATTTTTGTTTGGCCCAACCCAGGATTTTATATACATTAGGAAAATGCTTCACTACTGAGTTAAACTCTCATCCATAATTTTTAAATTTTTTCTTTAATGAAGTTCTTGGTAAGCAGTATATGCCTTGAAGCTGCCAAATTCTCTTTCATGTAAATGCACGTTACTTTATTTCTAGTTTCTTTGAATAACTTCGGAAGACATATTTTGCCACTCTTTTTGCTGAATCCATCAAGTCTCAGACGGGAACCTGGACATCACAGTGGCTTTGGTGGAAAAGAGAAGGGTGCAGAGTCACTGGATCAGACTCTGCGTCCTGATTAGGGATCCTACTGCCGAATAGTGAAAACCTAGCTAGGAAACTCATGTCTCTTTCCAAAGGTGACATCAGGCTTTGTGTTGAGGGTCCAGAAAGCCACACCTGGGTTTTAAGAATGAAAGACATACACTTTCATGGTTTTTTTTTTCTCTATGTGTCCTGGTTAGGATATGACAGTTGTAATAAACACCAAGAACTAAAAGTGTGCTGGGGAAGAAACAGTCTGTGTCTCCCCTCCTTTCCTGCCTATCTCTTCACATCCTACTCCTTCACTGAAGGGAGTCAGGACAGGAACTCAAACAGGGAAAGAGCCTGAAGGCAGGAGCTAATGCAGAGGCTGTGGACCGGTGCTGCTTACTGGCTTGTTTCCTACAACTTCCTTAGCCTGCTTTCTTGTAGAACTCAGGACCATCAGCCCAGGCAAAGTACTACTTACAATGGACTGGGACCTTCCCCATCAATCACTAATCAAGAAAATGCATAATGGGTTGCCTGTGAGTTTCTGCAACTGTATTGGTCAGGTACTGGTAGAACCTCTCAGGGAACAGCCATACCAGGCTCCTGTTGGCAAGTGCTTCTTGGCATCAGGAATAGTGTAGGGATTTGATGTCTGCAGATGGGATGGATCTCTAGGCAGTCTCTGGATGGCCTTTCCTTCAGTCTTTGTTCCATAAAAATTTTGAGATGGGTGGGTGTCCCCATCCCTCAACTGGGGGCCATGCCTCTCTATTTGAGATGGTCTCTACAGGTTCTTTCTCCCCTTCTTGGGTATTTCAGCCAAAGTATTCCCTGTTGGGTATTGGGAGACTCCTTTGTTCCTGGCATCTGGAATTTTCTATTGTCTATTTCCAGTTCCCCATGCCCCACTGTTACATATTTCTATTCAATTTTCTGACCCTTTGCACTCTCTCTTGTCCCTTGCAATACCTGATCCTGCCCCCTTTTCCATTCCCCTCATCTCTCCCTCCCATGTCCCTCCCTCCCTCTACCTTCTGTGATTATTTTGTTCCCCCTTCCATATAGGATTGAAGCAGTCTGGAGACCCCAGTGGAAGAGCTAGCAGAAGAACTGAAGGAGCTGAAGGGAGTTGCAATCCCATAGGAAGAACAACAATATCAACTAACTGGACCACACAGAGTTCTCAGAGACTAAACCACCAACCAAAAAGTATACATGGAGGGACCCATGGCTCCGGATACATATGTAGCAAAGGATGGCCTTGTCTGGCATCAATGGAAGGGGAGGTCCTTGGTCCTGTGGAGGCTTGATGCCCCAGCCTGGGGGATGCTACAGCAGAGAGGCAGGTAAGCGGGTGGAGGAGCACCCTCATAGAGGCAAAGAAGAGGGAGAAGGGGTGGATGGGATGGGAGTTTTGTGGAGGGGTAACCGGGAAGGGGAGTATTTGGCATGTAAAGAATAAAACGATTAATAAAAACAAGAAAATGCCCTGCAGTCAAATCTTATGAGGCATTTTCTCATTTGAGGTTACGTTCTTTCAGCTGGCTCTAGCTTGTGTCAAGTTGACAAAACAACAAACAAAGCAAATAAACAAAATCTATCGAACACAATTCATCCCTTGTCAACATGACCAATTAACATGTCACTATTAACATAGCCTTTCTTTTCTTGTTTATTCCCAAGATTGTATAAGTTCTAAGTTTTTAAAAACCCCACAGACCTTAAAAATTCAAACACTTAATCTCTTTAAAATATCCATTTCTTTTAAAATCTAAACTCTCTCAACTATGGGCTCCTATAAAATAAGTAAATAAGTTTAATACATTTTTACTTGTAGAGAGAATAAACCGGCACAGTCACAATCTGAACGAAGCAAAACCAAACTCCAACTATCTAAGTAACTTAGAATCCAAGGGCTGGATCCACTTAGTCTCTTGGGCTTCTCCAATAGGCCTGGCTCATTCTCTGGCTCCACACTTTGCAGCCATACAGCTTGACTTCTAGGCCTTGGCAGGCTGCAGGACTGCTATTGTTGTTGGTCATCCCCTGGTTATGACATCTCCAAAAGGCTGGTATCTCCTGATGCAACTGTGCCGTGATGTGATCTCTCCGGCAACTGTGACCCTGCCCTTTAGTGCCAGGTCTCAGTTACTCTCAATGACCTCTTCATGTCTTTAAAACTCAAAAAAAAAAAGAGGTTACTCTTGCACTACTAAGTTTGGTTGCTAGTTACAACCTTGGCAACCTCTAGAACACAGCTTTTGAGTGCTGACCCTGAAGAAATGCTACTCAGAAGGCTTCCCCTCAGTTGTGCTGGTGTCTTCTTAATCACAGCCCTACCTGACCAATACTGATTGTCCCACAAAAGCAAAGGTTTTACTTCAGTGGTTCTGTAATCTTGTCAAAAGTTTTGAAATATTGAATATACAATGCATCATTGTAACTTTAGGAAAGCACATGAAGGTAGAAAGAGTGAGCTGACTCCAAAATGTTGTCTTCCTACCTACCTACCTACCTACCTACACACACACACACACACACACACACACACACACACACACACACACACACACACTGAATAAATAGAGACTTTTAACAATTTCTAAGATTCTAGCATTCCCCTTCAGTTTTATAGCAGTTATTCATACTATCATATAGTTTATCACAATATATGGTAATATATACTTATATTTATTTACACACATACATATATATTTACACACATACATTTGAGTCTGCATAGTTGTATTTCTTCTTTGTATATTACCGAGCAAGGCAATGTATAGAGGTTTCAGGGGCCCAGAAGTGCAGAGTCTGTGACCATCCTGGAGGAGAACATGATAGCAGGCAGGCATGACACTGGAGCAGTAACTGAGTACTTGATCCATAAGCGTGAGAAAGGGAGAGCAAGAGACATGGAACTGTGTGAAACTTTTGAACTTTAGATCCCACTCCAGTGACATACCTCCTCTAACAAGGCCACAACCCTAATTATCCTCATTCAAACCACTTCAATAACTATTTCTGCTTGTTCATAGCTCCTACTTCTATTAATTAGCTGTTACATGAACATGATAGGAGCAATTCAGGTCTCAATTTTATTCATACTTTGACACTCGATTCTCCAATGAAAACGATTAAATGAAATCTCAATGACAGTGGAGCGGTCATTTTTTGCTGAGACTTTAGAAAGAGAAATGTATATATAAATCTGTGTATGTTATTCTTGTGTGTGTTGTAAATAGTAAATCTAAGCTATAGCAGATCTTGAGAAGGAAATAAAGGACATGAATCCTTGTAAGAAGTTATTCCTGGAAGGAGAAGTGTGTGGGTGTCTGACAATGAGTGGAGGACCTGCCTTTTGCGGTGTCCCATCCGATTACATTCCATATGGTGGGTATGGAGTCAGTACAGTGTTCACATTCATTCGAACGTAAATGTAAAGAAGCCGGGCATGACACTTCAGCAAAGTGACCGAGTACAAAATTAACAAAAACAAATCAGTAGCCTTCCTCTACTTAAAGAATAAACAGGCTTAGAAAGAAATTAGGGGGCCGCTGCAGAGAGCCCGTGGGCAGCACCCCACGAGCGAACTTGAGCCTCGGGACCACAGGTAAGACCAACTTTTCTGCTGCAAGAAAGCTGCCTGGTGAGCTTGGGACACACGGAAGCAGAATTCCTCTAGGACCGGGCACGTTCTGTGTTTACCGGAAGTCCCACACCCGCGGATACCGGCCCGCAGCAGCTCTCTGCTCCCAAACCCCGTGAGAGAGAGACCCAACCGCCTGGTCAGGTGGGCACTACTGAGGCTGCAGAGCGGAAGAGACCACCAACACTGCTCACCCCTGCCCACATCCCTGGCCCAAGAGGAAACTGTATAAAGCCTCTGGGCTCCCGTGGGGGAGGGCCCAGGAGCGGCAGGACCCCTGCCTGAGACACCGCCTGAACCTGAAGGAAACAGACCGGATAAACAGTTCTCTGCACCCAAATCCCATGGGAGGGAGAGCTAAACCTTCAGAGAGGCAGACAAGCCTGGGAAACCAGAAGAGACTGCTCTCTGTACATACATCTCGGACGCAGAGGAAAACACCAAAGGCCATCTGGAACCCTGGTGCACTGAAGCTCCCGGAAGGGGTGGCACAGGTATTCCTGGTTGCTGCCGCCGCAGAGAGCCCGTGGGCAGCACCCCACGAGCGAACTTGAGCCTCGGGACCACAGGTAAGACCAACTTTTCTGCTGCAAGAAAGCTGCCTGGTGAACTCAAGACACAGGCCCACAGGAACAGCTGAAGACCTGTAGAGAGGAAAAACTACATGCCCGAAAGCAGAACACTCTGTCCCCATAACTGACTGAAAGAGAGGAAAACAGGTCTACAGCACTCCTGACACACAGGCTTATAGGACAGTCTAGCCACTGTCAGAAATAGCAGAACAAAGTAACACTAGAGATAATCTGATGGCGAGAGGCAAGCGCAGGAACCCAAGCAACAGAAACCAAGACTACTTGGCATCATCGGAGCCCAATTCTCCCACCAAAACAAACATGGAATATCCAAACACACCAGAAAAGCAAGATCTAGTTTCAAAATCATATTTGATCATGATGCTGGAGGACTTCAAGAAAGACGTGAAGAACTCCCTTAGGGAAACACAGGAAAACATTAATAAACAAGCAGAAGCCTACAGAGAGGAATCGCAAAAATCCCTGAAAGAATTCCAGGAAAACACAATCAAACAGTTGAAGGAATTAAAAATGGAAATAGAAGCAATCAAGAAAGAACACATGGAAACAACCCTGGATATAGAAAACCAAAAGAAGAGACAAGGAGCTGTAGATACAAGCTTCACCAACAGAATACAAGAGATGGAAGAGAGAATCTCAGGAGCAGAAGATTCCATAGAAATCATTGACTCAACTGTCAAAGATAATGTAAAGCGGAAAAAGCTACTGGTCCAAAACATACAGGAAATCCAGGACTCAATGAGAAGATCAAACCTAAGGATAATAGGTATAGAAGAGAGTGAAGACTCCCAGCTCAAAGGACCAGTAAATATCTTCAACAAAATCATAGAAGAAAACTTCCCTAATCTAAAAAAAGAGATACCCATAGGCATACAAGAAGCCTACAGAACTCCAAATAGATTGGACCAGAAAAGAAACACCTCCCGTCACATAATTGTCAAAACACCAAACGCACAAAATAAAGAAAGAATATTAAAAGCAGTAAGGGAAAAAGGTCAAGTAACATATAAAGGCAGACCTATCAGAATCACACCAGACTTCTCGCCAGAAACTATGAAGGCCAGAAGATCCTGGACTGATGTCATACAGACCCTAAGAGAACACAAATGCCAGCCCAGGTTACTGTAAAACTCTCAATTAACATAGATGGAGAAACCAAGATATTCCATGACAAAACCAAATTTACACAATATCTTCCTACAAATCCAGCACTACAAAGGATAATAAATGGTAAAGCCCAACATAAGGAGGCAAGCTATACCCTAGAAGAAGCAAGAAACTAATCGTCTTGGCAACAAAACAAAGAGAATGAAAGCACACAAACATAACCTCACATCCAAATATGAATATAACGGGAAGCAATAATCACTATTCCTTAATATCTCTCAACATCAATGGCCTCAACTCCCCAATAAAAAGACATAGATTAACAAACTGGATACGCAACAAGGACCCTGCATTCTGCTGCCTACAGGAAACACACCTCAGAGGCAAAGACAGACATTACCTCAGAGTGAAAGGCTGGAAAACAATTTTCCAAGCAAATTGTCAGAAGAAGCAAGCTGGAGTAGCCATTCTAATATCAAATAAAATCAATTTTCAACTAAAAGTCATCAAAAAAGATAAAGAAGGACACTTCATATTCACCAAAGGAAAAATCCATCAAGATGAACTCTCAATCCTAAATATCTATGCCCCAAATACAAGGGCACCTACATACATAAAAGAAACCTTACTAAAGCTCAAAACACACATTGCACCTCACACAATAATAGTGGGAGATTTCAACACCCCACTCTCATCAATGGACAGATCATGGAAACAGAAATTGAACAGAGATGTAGACAGACTAAGAGAAGTCATGAGCCAAATGGACTTAACGGATATTTATAGAACATTCTATCCTAAAGCAAAAGGATATACCTTCTTCTCAGCTCCTCATGGTACTTTCTCCAAAATTGACCATATAATTGGTCAAAAAACGGGCCTCAACAGGTACAGAAAGATAGAAATAATCCCATGCGTGCTATCGGACCACCACGGCCTAAAACTGGTCTTCAATAACAATCAAGGAAGAATGCCCACATATACTTGGAACTTGAACAATGCTCTACTCAATGATAACCTGGTCAAGGAAGAAATAAAGAAAGAAATTAAAAACTTTTTAGAATTTAATGAAAATGAAGGTACAACATACCCAAACTTATGGGACACAATGAAAGCTGTGCTAAGAGGAAAACTCATAGCGCTGAGTGCCTGCAGAAAGAAACAGGAAAGAGCATATGTCAGCAGCTTGACAGCACACCTAAAAGCTCTAGAACAAAAAGAAGCACATACACCCAGGAGGAGTAGAAGGCAGGAAATAATCAAACTCAGAGCTGAAATCAACCAAGTAGAAACAAAAAGGACCATAGAAAGAATCAACAGAACCAAAAGTTGGTTCTTTGAGAAAATCAACAAGATAGATAAGCCCTTAGCCAGACTAACGAGAGGACACAGAGAGTGCGTCCAAATTAACAAAATCAGAAATGAAAAGGGAGACATAACAACAGATTCAGAGGAAATTCAAAAAATCAGATCTTACTATAAAAACCTATATTCAACAAACTTGAAAATCTGTAGGAAATGGAAAATTTCCTAGACAGATACCAGGTACCGAAGTTAAATCAGGAACAGATAAACCAGTTAAACAACCCCATAACTCCTAAGGAAATAGAAGCAGTCATTAAAGTCTCCCAACCAAAAAGAGCCCAGGTCCAGACGGGTTTAGTGCAGAATTCTACCAAACCTTCAGCGAAGACCTCATACCAATATTATCCAAACTATTCCACAAAATTGAAACAGATGGATCACTACCGAATACCTTCTACGAAGCCACAATTACTCTTATACCTAAACCACACAAGGACACAACAAAGAAAGAGAACTTCAGACCAATTTCCCTTATGAATATCGACGCAAAAATACTCAATAAAATTCTGGCAAACCGAATCCAAGAGCACATCAAAACAATCATCCACCATGACCAAGTAGGCTTCATCCCAGGCATGCAGGGATGGTTTAATATACGGAAAACCATCAACGTGATCCATTATATAAACAAACTGAAAGAACAAAACCACATGATCATTTCATTACACCTTGAGAAAGCATTTGACAAAATTCAACACCCCTTCATGATAAAAGTCCTGGAAAGAATAGGAATTCAAGGCCCATACCTGAACATAGTAAAAGCCATATACAGCGAACCAGTTGCTAACATTAAACTAAATGGAGAGAAACTTGAAGCAATCCCACTAAAATCAGGGACTCGATAAGGCTGCCCACTCTCTCCCTACTTATTCAATATAGTTCTTGAAGTTCTAGCCAGAGCATTCAGACAACAAAAGGAGGTCAAGGGGATACAGATCAGAAAAGTGGAAGTCAAAATATCACTGTTTGCAGATGATATGATAGTATATTTAAGTGATCCCAAAAGTTCCACCAGAGAACTACTAAAGCTGATAAACAACTTCAGCAAAGTGGCTGGGTATAAAATTAACTCAAATAAATCAGTAGCCTTCCTCTACACAAAAGAGAAACAAGCCGAGAAAGAAATTAGGGAAACGACACCCTTCATAATAGACCCAAATAATATAAAGTACCTCGGTGTGACTTTAACCAAGCAAGTAAAAGATCTGTCCAATAAGAACTACAAGACACTGAAGAAGGAAACTGAAGAAGACCTCAGAAGATGGAAAGATCTCCCATGCTCATGGATTGGCAGGATTAATATAGTAAAAATGGCCATTTTACCAAAAGCAATCTACAGATTCAATGCAATCCCCATCAAAATACCAATCCAATTCTTCAAAGAGTTAGACAGAACAATTTGCAAATTCATCTGGAATAACAAAAAACCCAGGATAGCTAAAGCTATCCTCAACAATAAAAGGACTTCAGGGGGAATCACTATCCCTGAACTCAAGCAGTATTACAGAGCAATAGTGATAAAAACTGCATGGTATTGGTACAGAGACAGACGGATAGACCAATGGAATAGAATTGAAGACCCAGAAATGAACCCACACACCTATGGTCACTTGATTTTTGACAAAGGAGCCAAAACCATCAAATGGAAAAAAGATAGCATTTTCAGCAAATGGTGTTGGTTCAACTGGAGGTCAACATGTAGAAGAATGCAGATCGATCCATGCTTATCACCCTGTACAAAGCTTAAGTCCAAGTGGATCAAGGACCTCCACATCAAACCAGACACACTCAAACTAATAGAAGAAAAACTAGGGAAGCATCTGGAACACATGGGCACTGGAAAAAATTTCCTGAACAAAACACCAATGGCTTATGCTCTAAGATCAAAAATCGACAAATGGGATCTCATAAAACTGCAAAGCTTCTGTAAGGCAAAGGACACTGTGGTTAGGACAAAACGGCAACCAACAGATTTGGAAAAGATCTTTACCAATCCTACAACAGATAGAGGCCTTATATCCAAAATATACAAAGAACTCAAGAAGTTAGACCGCAGGGAAACAAATAACCCTATTAAAAAATGGGGTTCAGAGCTAAACAAAGATTTCACAGCTGAGGAATGCCGAATGGCTGAGAAACACCTAAAGAAATGTTCAACATCTTTAGTCATAAGGGAAATGCAAATCAAAACAACCCTGAGATTTCACCTCACACCAGTGAGAATGGCTAAGATCAAAAACTCAGGTGATAGCAGTTGCTGGCGAGGATGTGGAGAAAGAGGAACACTCCTCCATTGTTGGTGGGATTGCAGACTGGTAAAACCATTCTGGAAATCAGTCTGGAGGTTCCTCAGAAAATTGGACATTGAACTGCCTGAGGATCCAGCTATACCTCTCTTGGGCATATACCCAAAAGATGCCTCAACATATAAAAGAGACACGTGCTCCACTATGTTCATCGCAGCCTTATTTATAATAGCCAGAAGCTGGAAAGAACCCAGATGCCCTTCAACAGAGGAATGGATACAGAAAATGTGGTACATCTACACAATGGAATATTACTCAGCTATCAAAAACAACGAGTTTATGAAATTCGTAGGCAAATGGTTGGAACTGGAAAATATCATCCTGAGTGAGCTAACCCAATCACAGAAAGACATACATGGTATGCACTCATTGATAAGTGGCTATTAGCCCAAATGCTTGAATTACCCTAGATCCCTAGAACAAACGAAACTCAAGACGTATGATCAAAATGTGAATGCTTCACTCCTTCTTTAAATGAGGAAAAAGAATACCCTTGGCAGGGAAGGGAGAGGCAAAGATTAAAACAGAGAGTGAAGGAACACCCATTCAGAGCCTGCCCCACATGTGGCCCATACATATACAGCCACCCAATTAGACAAGATGGATGAAGCAAAGAAGTGCAGACTGACAGGAGCCGGATGTAGATCGCTCCTGAGAGACACAGCCAGAATACAGCAAATACAGAGGCGAATGCCAGCAGCAAACCACTGAACTGAGAATAGGTCCCCCGTTGAAGGAATCAGAGAAAGAACTGGAAGAGCTTGAAGGGGCTCGAGACCCCAAAAGTACAACAATGCCAAGCAACCAGAGCTTCCAGGGACTAAGCCACTACCTAAAGACTATACATGGACTGACCCTGGACTCTGACCCCATAGGTAGCAATGAATATCCTAGTAAGAGCACCAGTGGAAGGGGAAGGCCTGTGTCCTGCTAAGACTGAACCCCCAGTGAACTAGACTATGGGGGGAGGGCGGCAATGGGGGGAGGGTTGGGAGGGGAACACCCATAAGGAAGGGGAGGGGGGAGGGGAATGTTTGCCCAGAAACCAGGAAAGGGAATAACACTTGAAATGTATATAAGAAATACTCAAGTTAATAAAAAAAAAAAAGAAAAAAAAAGAAATTAGGGAAAGGACACCCTAATGACAATAGTCACAAATAACATAAAATACCTCGGTGTGAGTCTAGCCAAGCAAGTGTATGACAAGAACTTCAAGTCTCTGAAGAAAGATATTGAAGATCTCAGAAGAAGGAAAGACCTCCCATGCTCATGGGTTGGCAGGGTTAATATAGTAAAAATGGCCATTTTGCCAAAAGCAGTCTACAGATTCAATGCAATCCCCATCAAAATTGCAACTCAATTTTTCATAGAGTTTGAAAGAGCAATTTGCAAGTTCATTTGGAACAACAAAAAACTCAGGGTATCGAAAACTATCCTCAACAATAAAAGAACTTCTGGGGGAATCACCATCCCTGACCTCAAGCAGTATTACAGAGCAATAGTGATAAAAAGTGTATGGTATTGGTACAGAGACAGGCAAGTAGATAAGTGGAATAGAATTGAAGACCCAGAAATGAACCCACACACTTTTGGTCACTTGATCTTTGACAAAAGAGCTAAAACCGTCCAGTGGAAAAAGATAGCATTTTTAACAAATGGTGCTGGTTCAACTGGAGGTCAGCCTGTAGAAGAATGCAAATTCTTATTGCCCGGTACAAAACTTAGGTCCAAGTGGATCAAGGACCTCCATATAAAACTAGATACACTCAAACTAATAGAAGAAAAAGTGGGGAATAGCCTTGAACACATGGGCACTGGGGAAAATTTCCTGAGCACCAATGGCTTATGCTCTAAGATCGAGAATCGACAAATGGGATCTCATAAAACTGCAAAGCTTCTGTAAGGCAAAGGACACTGTCATTAGGACAAAATGGCAACCAACAGATTAGAAAAAGATCTTTACCAATCCTATATCTGATAGAGGGCTAGTATCCAACATATACAAAGAACTCAAGAAGTTAGACTCCAGAGAATCAAATAACCCTATTAAAAATGGGGTACAGAGCTAAACAAAGAATTCTCAGCTGAGGATTATTGAATGGCTGAGAAGCACCTAAAGAAATGTTCAACATCCTTAGTCATCAGGGAAATGCAAATCAAAAAAACCCTGAGATTCCACTTCACATCCATCAGAATGTCTAAGACAAAAAACTCAGGTGACAACAGATACTGGAGAGAACGTAGAGAAAGAGGAACACTCTTCATTGTTGGTGGGATTGAAAACTGGTACAACCACTCGAAATCAGTCTGTAGGGTTCTCAGAAAATTGGACATAGTAATACCTGAGGACCCAGCTATACCACTTCTGGGCATATACTCAGAAGATGCTCCAACATACAAAAAAGTCACATGCTTCACTATGTTCATAGCAGCCTTATTTATAATAGTCAGAACCTGGAAAGAACCCAGATGCCTTTTCACAGAGGAATGGATACAGAAAATGTGGTACATCGACACAATGGAGTACAACTCAGCTATCAAAAAACTGACTTCATGAAATTCATAGGCAAATGGATGGAACTAGAAAATATCATCTTGAGTTAACTCAACCCCTCCCTCTCCCTCTCTCTCTCTTTCACCACACACTCACACACACACACACACACACACACACACACACACACACACACACTAATAAAAAATCAAACACACATGCTACTCACTCACTCATAAGTGGATGTTAGCCCAAAAGCTCAAGTTA
Source organism: Rattus norvegicus (assembly GCF_021556685.1). NCBI lineage: Eukaryota > Metazoa > Chordata > Mammalia > Rodentia > Muridae > Rattus > Rattus norvegicus. Next base: position 14,251,830 of record NC_141535.1, read on the forward strand.
CCCAAGATACAATCCACAGACCTCTCATGATTCTCAAGAAGTATGACAAAAGTGTGGATGCTTCAATCCTTCTTAAAAGGGGGAATAAAAGTATTCATAGGAGGAGATACAGAGACAAAATTTGGAGCATAGCCTGAAGGAATGGCCATTCCGAGACTGCCCCATCTGGGGATCCAGCCCATATACATATAGCCATCACACCCAGACAATATTGCTGATGCCAAGTGCATGCTGACAGACAGCCTCACGTGTCTCCTGAGAGGCTCAGTCAGAATATGTCAAATACAGAGAAAAATCCAAGCTGTAAACCACTGAACTGACAACGGGATCCCCATTGGAAGAGTTAGAGAAAAGATTGAAAGAGATGAAGGGACTTGCAACCCCTTAAGAACAACAATGCCAACCAACCAGAGCTTCCAGGGACTAAACCACTACCCAAAGACTGACCCATGGCTCCATCTGTATATGTAGCAGAGGAAGGCCTTGTTGGTTACCAAAGGAAGTAGAAGCCCTTGGTCTGGCCAAAACTTGACCTAGTGTAGGAGAATGTCAGGACAGGGAGGTAGGAAGCGGGCACAGTTGGGGAAGGGGGAACACCGTGATAGAAGAAGGGGGAGGGGGATGGAATAGGGGGCTTATAGGAAGGGAATTTTGGAAATGGAATAACCATTTAAATATAAATAAAAATATCCAATAAAAAAAGAAAAAGAAAAGAAAAGAAGGAGAAGGAGAAGAAGGAGAAGAGGAAGAGGAAGAGGAAGAGGAAGAGAAAGAAGAAGAAGAAGAAGAAGAAGAAGAAGGAGAAGAAGAAGAAGAAGAAGAAGAAGAAGAAGAAGAAGAAGAAGAAGAAGAAGAAGAAGAAGAAGGAGAAGAAGAAGAAGAAGGAGAAGAAGAAGAAGCAGCAGCAGCAGCAGCTGTGCATTTAATCTTAGCTCACGGAAGGCAGAGACAGGTGAGTCTCTGTGAGTTTCAAGTCAGCCTAGCCTATAAGCAGCCTAGTCTCTATACTCACAGTACTATTTAAAGAGCACATTGCTTGTTAAACTTAGTTTTTGGTAAGAAAATTAAGACGGCCATCCAGCGTGCCACCAAGAAAGCTTCCTAGGGGCTCCTTTTTCAAAAGGACCACTTAAGTTTTGCCCCATAAATCCCATACATTTTCTTTTTGGAAGTTGCTTTTTTTAAATTTGACAATTCTCAATTGATGGATGACATCTTGATAGGCAGTTTGACATGGCTAGGTAAACTGATTTATCTTTGGAATGAATTCAATGTCCAGTGGCTCAGAGGACTTCCCATTAAATATATCAAAAGTTTATTTTTAGTTCCAATAAATGTTTCTATTTGACTTAGTATAATATTTAAGAGTGTGAGAGTTGATACAAAGGGTTCTGATAAGATCTTTTTCTTTTTTAAATGTTATTTAAAGTTTACAATTTTCTAAGTCACAGCTCAATGGAGAATACTTGCTCATAAGTGTCTTCTGAGGTGGCCTTTCATTGGATGACATCTCATGTCACTTTGTAAAGAATCCAGACTTCTGAAAGTATGAGTGGATGGTGATCTGCTCTTTCTAGATTCAGATATAGCATGCACGTCAGTTTCTGTTCCAGTGAAGATATGCCTTCCTTCCCATGCCGGGATGCTTGTAGAAATCAATGGTATCATCCTCGGCCTTCCTCACACTAACATATAATGCATGTTATTCAAATTGCAACAGCTATTTTCTGATTTTCACAAATGTAAGAAATTAGCAAAACAAGATGTTTCAACTAAATTCAAGATGTAGTCACTGAAGTCTCAGGGAGCAAGAAAATACTATATCCTTTGAGACAAAGGTTAAATCACTGTTTCAGCATTAAGTGCTAATGGTCTCACAGGAGATACACACAGCAGTAATTGTTTAAAATGGAAGCAATGATGGCCTTAAGTTTAATTTAATTTTTTTGCTTTACTAAGACATTATTAACAGAAAAATATGGGAACAACTCCAAAACTGCAATCCTAGAATAATCTGGTTTTGAATGGTTTCTACAGTTTCTACAGTTTGGATACTTGGGTAATGGGATGGATTTAGTGGCAACCACTAACAGAATAGAGGGCTAGGATAAGCAGCAAAAGGCCATGAGGTTGACCACAGTGTGCCGTGGATGTGGATTTTGGTCGTCCATACTTTCAATTTCCCAAGAAAAATTGGGGTGATGCAATTACAATCCTCAATATCTAGTCTCCTCTGCTTTTCACAACTCTTTATCTTCAATCTTTGGATGCTTAACACTGACTTTCCTCAGCAGAATTTATAGGAGTACAATCTAAAAAGCTACTTGAAGGAATAAAAAAATTCTGTTTATGATGTTGATGTCTAAAATTATTAGGAATGAAAACACATGACAAAGACATGTTTGGATGGTCAGGTTGCCAGCACTCTCTAGAAGCCTGTCAGTCAAGTCAGGGTTTCCTTGCCAATCCTCGACACAGCTGTTTCCAGTGTCTCTGCACTGATCTATTTTTATATCCATGTAACATTTGTAAATTGATAACTGTGTGGTATTAGTCCATTCTCGAATGTTCATAAATAAAATGACCCAGTTGTTTCTAGAGTGGTGTTACCTAGAATGTGCAGGCAGGATCTAGAAGTACAATGTGTACAGGAAGAGGGATTCAGAGTTAGTACTTGTTTCTTTTGATGCTTCTTCAACATCAAAGGACTTGTAGAAAGACGTGCTGGATAGAAGTGATAAAGCAGGCTGGCCTGGGATTCACTGAGCTGGAGTAGCTGGGATAAAAGGAAGGGGGCAGCGAATCTCACTATGCATAGCACTCCTATGTCTCTTCCATGTTCATAAGGTGCTGCTCTACGAGAATTTTTTCTGAAGGTCAAAAGTCTCTAAATCAGCTGCCTGAATACGACTTTTGACTGTTACCTAGTGCCAGACTTTAGGAAAAATTACACAATCTCTTCCATAGCTCCTATGGTTTGTAAACCTTTAAAAACTATTATTTTTATTTTATGTACATTGGTGCTTTGAATGCATGTGTATCTGTGTGAGGGAGTCACACTCTCTGGAATAGAAGTTACAAATCACTGTGAACTGCCATGGGAGTTCTGGGAATAGAACAGCCAGGCAGCCAGTGCTCTAACCACTGAGCCATCTCTCCAGCCCTAATACAATATTTTTATTAGGCTTTTCTCTCTCCCTAACTCCTCTCAGGTCTTACATCCTTCCCTATCCATTAATATTGTTCACCCCAACTTCTCTTTCTTTCTCACAATGCCCCTAACGCCCCAGACAAAATGAAAACCACAACAACCCCAAACCCCAATTAGACAAAAATGTTAAAATAATCTCCAAGTCCCCCAAATCCTATGTACTTTATTTTGTGTTGAGCAACTCGTCCAGGGCATGAGGTCTGCCCTGGATTGCAGTTGATATCCAGCGAACATCTTTATTTCTAAAATGGTGAAAAATCCTAGTGTCAGAGTTGTGTGGATTAAGAGCTTTGAAGTAGACACTTTTGGATGGGGAAGGTATTTAAATAGTGTCTGGCTTTCAGTAGGTGCTCAGTAAACTAACAGGATTATTATAAATCAGAGACAAGTGATCTACACTCCAACTTGGCAGGCTTTGTAATTAAAAAAGTATTGTTAGGATTGGAGTTGTTGCCTCCTTTGAAACTTTAAATGGTTTTATATAAGAGACATCTGGACTATGCTTGCATGCATAAATAATTTGCAATGTTCACTGTAATATAGCTCTTGGTTCATTGAGTAACAAACATATCGTTAACACAGATTTCTACAGAAGAGAGAATAGACAGATGTATCAAAGAACACCAGAGAAAGAAAGTTGCGATTGCTGTAGCATATATCACCCTGTGATTTCTAAAATTAATACATGATCTAAATGTATTTAGTAGGAAATGTTAAAAGATAAGCTAAAAATACAACAAATTAATATTATTTAAAGTAAAGGTTGAGTAGATTGGTTGCCAGAAGCTCAACAGTATTATATTTCATGGCAGCCATTTAGTGTCACACTAATCATCACTATATGCTTTGCAAATTAGGCAATATGCTTGCTATAAAAATTAAGTTTTAACACCAAAGATGCTTGAAAAATTCATTGGGAAATATTTATTTTATGTTTACTTAATCATACATAGCATATGCATATGTGTACACATGTGTGTATGTGTGCATGAGTATGTGTGTTTCAATGAAGTTAGGCTACTTAGTGTGCTTGTGTCTCCCCTGGAACCTTATTCCATACATGGAAATATTTCTTCAACTTGTTGGTCAGAGGAGTTGTAGAAACTCCACAGACTCTATAGGCTATTAACATCGCCCTTGGTTGTCTCTTGGAACTTGAAGGTAGGACTGCTGACACCACAGTCCACACTTAGAAAAACAGGACTTGGAGTTAAGTTGAAATGCTCAGAAAGCCTCCTCCCCGAGGACTAAAGCTCATCATATCTGAGGGTGCTATGCAAGCTGTCAAGGGAAGAAGCAATAAATAGTCTGCCTCAACTGCAGGCAATAGCTAGAATGTCAAGAGAGCCCAAAGAGTTTGACAGTGGATCTTATATCTTGAGTGTTAATCAACAATGTCCAATTGGACTTTAGACACATCCAATAGGAGGGAATAAATGTGTGCTACTGACAGCCAGCCAATTGCTAATCGCTGGTGGGGCTATGGGACCTATTATTATCATCACTTTCCTAAACCAATGTAAGATTTAACTGAATTCTAAATACTTAATATTATACCCATAAATAAGACCCTAGAATTGACACTACCTGTTGACATACCAATGTGAATGGCAGAAACCTCACATGGTTCGGTGTCTAGGAGGTAAGGCAGAAAAGGGCTGCTGAAGGGTAGAGGATCAGTCTTCAAGGACAAGCCTACCTGATAGGCTATCTAGTGCTATGTGGTCAGCATTAAACATATTCTGTAGACTCAGGAGCATGTATGTCCACACTAGAATTATTTATTTATTCTTTTAGAAGAAAAAGAAGACGTCATGAATTGGAGAGACTGAGTGGCCAAGAAAGGACCTGAAGGGGGAGCACAGATAAATAGAAGTGAGTTAAATACAGAGCTCATATATAAAACTCTCAAAAAGTTTAAAGGAAAAAGTATTTTAAGATAATTCATGTAATTCTTTTTTCTAATAAAAATTGCAGTGCAATAATTCCTGGTATTATAAGATAACAACATTTTTTGTACTAGTGAAAATTACAAATACCCTGTATTTCTTTTTTTGTTATACTTCAAAGGAAATATCTACAGCTCTAAATATTGGAAGGTGGATTTTAGGGCAATTTAAGATAAATTGATTGGATATGAATAGTGATGTAGGCCTGTAGTCCCAGTAATTGGGAAGTAGAGGCAGGAGGAAAAAGATTTCAAGATGGGAGAGAACTGGGAAGAATAGAGGGAGGGGAAACTATAATCAGGTTATAGTATATAAGAAAATAATCTATGTTCAATAAAAGAAAAAGAGGAAACAAATAAAATATTGAATGAATATCATGCATATTTACATAATAAACAATATATTTACTTAAAAAAGAATTCAAGTTGGAAACTAGTTTGGGTTACAAGAGATGGTTATTAGGAACCCACACCTCTAAAAATATAACCTACTAGATTTCATAAATTACTCTGTACAGGATTGAAATAAATCCTGATAAATCTTCTAATCCATCAGTAGCTACTGGTCCTCTGATCCAGAGAAAGGCTACATTTTTTTCTAGTCAGCTTGCAGATAGAGTCTTGTTGACAATTTCAATCTATAAAGTGTGAGGAAAGTCATGTGTGTAACTCCAGACCAAGTCACAGAACATCTTATTCTGAGATGGGCCTTTGCCTATGGAGAGTTAAGACTGTGATGCTGAACACAAGACTGAGGCAGGCTAGAGGACCGTGTCTCTCTATAGGCTTGTACCCGGCTTAGTAAAGCAGAAAACATACTATGACTAAGTTGCCAAGGTTTGATATGGTTTATTATCACCATATAACTTTTCATAGCCTAACTTGTATGGAAGATTCAGTGCTATGTCATATATATACACATTCAGTAATATTAAGTTATATATATATACATATATATATAAAACACAAAACAGTTTATACAAGATGCTAATTCTGTTATTATTTTGTTATCCTGTGATCTTTATTCTACTCTTGAATTGAAAAGTGGTTTCTATGTTCCCATCTATTGAACCTGAACCAATCTTTATAGCAACACCTGCAGCAGAACAACATGATATAAATCATGCGGTGTGACATTAAGGGTGGGGTCTTAAGAGGACAAATGTCAAGCTGAAGGGCCCAAGTGAGGACTTGATTCCACTTGGGAGGGAGAAGAAAGCAACCACAAGGGGTGGGGAGGTAGGAAGCAACAGGGGAGGGAAAAGGGATGGGGGTGGGAGGAGAGGGGAACATGCTTTGGTATTGGATGGGGGAAAAGGACTGAAGCCTTGAGGGCCAGCAGAAAGAATGGAAGCAGGCTACCTTGGGAGGAAGGTGGTTGGGAAGACCCTCTAGAATGTACCAGAGGCCTGGGGAGTGAGACACTCTCAGGACTTAAAAGAGGGACCCTAGATGAATGATCCTTCAGTGGGGGAGAAGGAACCTATTGAACCCACATTCAACAGAAAGACTGGGCATCAAATGAGCGATGTGCTATCCCACAGCCAAAGGTCTGACCCATAATCCTTCCTGTCTGAAAGAAATGCAGGGATGGAAATAGAGAAGAGCCTGAGGAAAAGACGGTCCAGTGACAAGCTCAAAGTGGGTTACAGCTCAAGGGGAGGCCTTCACCATTACTGAAGCTATTGGTTGTTCACAAAAAGGGACCTATCAAGACTGCTCTCCAAAGAACCCAACAATCATCTGAGAGTCAGATACAGATATGTGTACTGAACCAATGAACAGAAGCTGCTGATCCCTATGATTGAATTAGGGAAAAGCTGGAGGAAGCTAAGGAGGAGGGTAACCCTGTAGGAGGAGGGTAACCCTGTAGGAGGACCAGCAGTCTCAATTAACCTGAACCCCAAGCATACACCAGCTGAGATGAGGCCTCCAACACATATATAGCAGAGGAATTCCAGATCTGGGTTCTGTCAGAGACGGTGCACCTAACCCTCAAGAGACTGGAATCCCCAGGAAGTTTAGAGGTCTAGTTGGGTGGGGACATCCTTGTGGAGACAGGGAGGGTAATGTGGAGAGGTGAGGAGGAGGCATGGGATGTGGAACCTTGGGGGTGGACTGGGAGGGGCATAAATATGGATTGTAAAAATAAATAAATAAATAAATAAATAAATAAATAAATAAATAAGGGTGGAAAAAAAGAGGACAAATGTCACCTGTCTGTTTCTCTCTTGAGATCCAAGACAAAGACAGTCAGATTCAAACTGTACCTCCTTAAATCCAGTAGGCTCCAGACATGAAAATGAGCTAGAGCTAAGCCCTTGAGTATAAGCAACCAGGTTCAGGGTTTTTACAAACCCTGATAAAACTGCCATTTCATGAGGATATTAAACATTATTTCAGATAAAATATTTTAATTGACATTTTATTACATACAATTAATTTTATATGCTATTTAATTCACTATTTTAAGGTGTACAAATTAGTGGCTTCTGTTGTAGTCACAAATGTGAACAATCATTGCTGTTACCTAATTTCAGAATATCTCAATTTTCTAGAAAAAGAACCCATCTTCCTTAAGAGACAATCCATGTTATTTCCTCACCCAATTCTCTTGCAACCATTAATTTATTTTGTTATTCTATGCATTTTACAATTATGGAAATTTTTGTGTAAACAGAGTCATACAATAGATGACGTTAAGTTCCTGAACCTATTCTCTTAGCATAATGTTTTCAGGGCTTAGGCCTCAGGAATCATTCATTTGAATGGGTAAAACATCATTATAGAGATATACCACGTTTTGTACAATTATCAACTGATAAACATTTGGGTTATTAGTATATTTTTACCTATTATTACTTTTACTTATCTTTATTTATGGCTAAATGTTGATAAAAGTGTTTTAAAAGGAAGAAGAATTTAATTTGGCTCATAGCTCACAGAATAATACATTCCCTTCTGAATGGGGGTGGGTCATGGTAGAGGGCCCAGTCAGTGTGTACCGTAACTGCTTATTAGATACTACTAACCAGGCAGACAGTTCCTTGGGTTGAAGGGCTATTTCAGTGACCCACTTTCTACAGCAAGGTCCATCTCCTCAATGTTATGCAACCTTTCAGAACAAAAGAACCATCTAGAGACCAACTGTTCAAATATGAATCTAAGAGACACATTTCCCATTTATGTCACCATAAGCTTCCATAAACTACACTTGCATGATCATCCATAGATTTTTGTATGAGCATATGTTTTCAATTCTTTAGGGAAATATACACAAGAGTCCAATTGTTGAGTGAAATCCAAACTATTTTCCAAAGTAACTGTACCATTTCCTACCAACAATGTATATGGTACAGATTTCTCCATATCCTAGTTAATACCTGCATAAACAAGCATATATTTTTGATGACATATACCCCAGTAGTGGAATTTCACTAAGTTTAAATTTGGAGATTACTCATTACACAGACATACTACCTAGTGCAAATGGTTAAGTGAACTAATATTATCCTGCTGTTTGGTAAATTATTTGCCCTCTGTATGTTTATCAACTATTCATGCAGTGATGTTATTTTTTCCAATCTCATTATATTTCCGTACAAACCAATATTTAGGGAGTATTTCCCAACCCATTGGTTGTGAAACTTTTGAGCTCACATGACCTTTCACCCTTTTGCCTATACCAGATATTGTGCATTTCAGATGTTTACATTACAGTAGCAAACTTACACAAAGAAGCAACCAAAATATCTATGTAGTTGGGTCACTACAGGAATTGTATTACAGTGTCATTGCCTTAGGATGTTGGGTCCTCAGGTAGCACTATGTCTAATTTTCTGAGGAACCTCTAGACTGATTTCTACAGGGGTTGTACCAGTTTGCAATCCCACCAACAATGGAGGAGTGTTCCTCTTTCTCCATATCCTCGCCAACATCTGCTGTCACTTGATTTTTTTGATCTTAGTCATTCTGATGTGTGAGGTAGAATCTCAGGGTTGTTTTGATTTGCCTTTTCCTGATGACTAAGAATGTCCAACATTTCTTTAGGTGCTTCTTGGCTATTCGGTATTCTTCATTTGAGAATTCTTTCTTTAGCTCTGTACCCCATTTTTAATAGGGTTATTTCCCAGCTATACCACTCCTGGGCATACACCTAAAAGATGATCCAACATATAGCAAGGATAGCAAGGACACATGTTCTACTATGGTCACAGAAGCCTTTTTTATAATAGCCAGAAGCTGGAAAGAACCCAGATGCCCTTCAACAGACGAATGGATACAGAAAAGGTGGTACATCTACACAATGGAGTACTACAAAGATATTAAAAACAATGACTTCATGAAATTCTTAAGCAAATGGATGGAACTAGAAAATATCATCCCAAGTGAGGTAACCCAATCACAAAAGAACACACATAGTATGCACTCACAGATAAGTGGCTATTAGCCCAAAAGCCCAGAATGCCCAAAAATAAAATTTACAGACCACATGAAGCTCAAGAAGAAGGAAGACTAAAGTGTGAGTGCTTCAGTTCTTCTTAGTAGAAGAAACAAAAATACTCACAGGAGGAAATATGGAGACAAAGTTTGGAGCAGAGACTGAAGGTAAGACCATCCAGAGACTGCTCCACCTGAGGATCTATCCCTGATGCAGTCACTAAACCTAGACACTATTGCAGATACCACGAAGTGAATGCTGATGGGAGCCTGATATAGCTATCTCCTGAGAGGCTTTGCCAGAGCCCTACAAATACAGAGGCAGATGCTCACAGCCAACCATTGGACTGAGAACTGGGTACCAATGGAGGAGATAAAGGACTGAAGGAGGTGAAAGGGCTTGCAACACCACAGGAAGAACAACAATAGCAATCAACAAGATCCCCCAGAGTTCCCAGGGAATAAACCACCAACCAGAGAGTACACAAGGAGCAACCCATGGCTCCAGCGGCATAAATAGCAGAGGATGGCCTTGTCGGGCATCATTGGGAGGAGAGGCCCTTCGTTCTGTGAAGGCTCCATGCCCCAGTGTAGGGGAATATCAGGACAGGGAGGTAGGAGGGAGGGAATGGGTGGATGAGAAAGCACCCTCATAGAAAGAAGCAGGGGGAACACAGGATAGGATAGGGGTTTTCCAGAGCAGATAACATTTGAAATATCAAGAAAATATCCAATAAACGAAAAGAAAAAAAATAAAGAGCGTGGATTAACTTTGTCTTCTTGTAGGGAGGTTGTTTTTCTATTATCAATGAAGAGTTAATATCTTTGATATCGGGGATGATTAAGGTGATAATAAATCTGCCACATCTTAAACCAAGACAATGCGAGTTTCATCTGATTATTTAAATGATAAGTAGCTATATTGATAGAACACAGAACATATTTATCATGAAAAAGTAAGCTCAGCTTCTATGTCTATTAATTCTAATCATGCAGAATTACTTTGCTCTTCATTACAAATACACATAGGACTAAGTAGACAACGGTGGACCTCCTTGGAACTAAGTCATTATGAATGATTTGAAGTTATATCTCATGAAATCATTTAAGGTTTTCACAGACTTTTAGAAATAAATCGATTTCATTTAACTCAGACCTTTAAACATCATGGCATAAATAGTGCATTTCATTGTTTGTTCCTAAATTAAGAGAAAAAAAGGAAAAGTTGACTAGCACAAGTCAGCAATTGGACCGAATGCATTTGCATATATCAGATAATTGTATTTTGTAAAATCTATATCACTTCAAGATTCACATTTTTCTCATTTGGGTGTGTAAAATAGATACAGACTCATAACCTAGTTTACCAGTGACAACTCTCCAAAAAAAAAATTGCAGTAATGTAAAATGTTTTGATGTGGGCTCCGGGAAAAGGAATTTCTGTTTTAAAGATCATTGTATTACTTTGAACAATCTTTTACATAAGATAATATCTTATAAGTTGTTATTAAATAATAGTTACTTTAATCTAACTATATGAAATATTTGGCTGTGCTGTATTAGGTTTTGATATGAAGTATTTGGCTGTATAGCTAGAAATTTTGCTTTCAACTTTACTGAGTATGATGGTTTGAATGAAATTTTTCTTGAGGAGAGTACTCTGCTTTGACACGTGGTCCATAGTGTGTGTCTCCATGCTTTCATGGCCTGTACCAGGTCTTTGCTACTGCAATAAGCTTATCACTCTGAAAACATAATTAAAATGAATCTTTTCTCCTTGATGTTGCTTTCAGTCATGTTTTTCTATCGCAGCAACAAGAAGTAACTGATATGGTGGGTAATTATTTGCTTGTTAGCAATTATTACTGAAAAAGATAATAGTTAGAATGATTTTAGAATGATTAAGAGATGACCTTGTAAATACAAACTATCCTGGTGGCATTTATAATAAAAGTTGGAGTTAGATGTCAAGTTTCTTTTAAATACACATTCAAGAGGACAGGTTTCTTTTCTTCTAGTTAATCAGATGTCCAGATAGGCCAATTTGAATGGAACCTTAAATGCAGACCCATACTTAGTTTACATGTGTGGAAAAACTGGAAAAGGTCATGACTTTCCAGTTAACTTTCTTTTCCTCCTACACAGGGTGTGTAACTGGTTGAATTAATTCTAGGTTAGGTACTTGCAGTTATAGTGAATTTTTTCCCCTGTTGTCTGAGGTTTTCTTATAACAGTGTACCATAGTCTACATCAGGTTATAAAAGAAGGTTGATTAACCATTAAGAATGTATCCTCTTTCAACTTTGGAAAGCTCCAAAATAGAATACACCTGCGAGTATAACTGAATTCTATTAAGCAATCACCTGCCAATACTTGAATTTTGAGAAGATGATATTAAATGTCTTGTTAATTTAACTGTGCTTCTAATGCCAAGTTTTGAAATTCTATTGAAATAATGTCGAAATAACTCAAACTAACATCAGAGACACATTGAAACTTAAATGTAAAACAGCCCGCAAATCAATGTAGCCTGTTTATGTCGCCCCAGAGATTTGTATAAAGAACAACAAACATAACCTTTTCAGCTGTTTCTCAAAAGGGAAAAAAGAAATGAAACATTTGATTATAATTGTTTTAATGAGCTGTGATTCAAAATGATGCAGTTGTAATGGTTTGGGTGAAAAAAAATCTGTTAATGAGCTTTTATTTCTTTCAAAATCTACAAGATATAAAATTCTCCAAGGATAAAATTTAGTGGCAAAGCAGTGTTTACCATCTGAAAATTAAATTCGCTAATATTTATCTGCTTTATTTTCAACAAACATACTTATAAATAATTGGCATCACAATAAAAAGATGTGTTAATAGAAAAACAAAATTACACAATAAACATTGAATATGCTAATGTTATGGTAAGATTTTTATATTAAATTTGCTTATAAGTTAAACTTCCTTGCCTGACTTTTTGTGTGTATCTTGGGTTTTCCTTCCATTTATATTTCTTATCACAATTACAACTATTAGACTATTCAAAATGTTACCTTACGTGAAACGTTCCAGTGAGGCATATCCACATCTAAGTAAGATATTATAAACTGATACTGATTTTGAATATCCTTCATCATCTCCATGTGAGTGCAAGATTCCAAGTTGAATATTTTAAAGCAAAGCTATTTGGTATATAGGAATCATATCCAATCTTTTTTTCTTTTTTTACAAATTACAAAATTATTAAATCTAGACAATTTAATGTATCTGCTCAATAGAATTCTAAGTAATTGTCAACGAGGCCCAGAAAAGGAAGACTAAATTGTGATGTTTAGTGAGGATGTTCTCATTAGGTGACATTCTGGAGCTCAGGCAATTTGGCAGGGACTGCTACTGAAGGCCATTGATTTTCTAAGAAGTCACTGCAGTGGTGCCACTGACAACTAAAGTTCATTCCCATCAGGACAGAAGGAGCTGCGAATCCTGAACTTCTACGTAATCGATTCTATCTCACCTCTAAGTGTCAGATGGCTAATGGCAATATCTGTTTGTAATATTGTACTCAGTGAATATTATATACATTTTTTAAAAGTGCCAGCTTTCTAACACTGAACAAACCCAACCATTAGAAAGAACAGGAATCTAAAGCCTTAAGAATCTGTCCAAAGCACCATTCTTCTCCCACCTCACATTCCAGTGTAAACACCTTGCATATGATCAAGAGTACGTAAATATAAGAATCTATTTGATTTACTACTCTCTGTATGTATATATGTCATGATTCACAAAACATGAGAAAACTACCTGATCATTTCTAAAAGGTACAATAAAAATTATGGTAATAATAACAGCTGTAACATTAATTGGCTATTTACATTTCACTGTGTTCTTCAAAATACTTATTATTCAACTTCACCTTCAGTACAGTTTTATAAAATAGTGCGCTTGCTTTCATTTTATCAGCAAAGAGACAGTGGCATTGAAGAATTAAGTACTATGCCTATTGTCAACAATAGGTGTCAAATTGAAATGAGAAATATGAGACCAGATTAATTTGGTATGTACCAAGACATAGGGGTCCTTTTAAATTTACTTTTTTAAGCAGAAAGTAAAATGATGCTTTAATGTGTGTTCCTAACTGTCTATTGTATACTAATTCAAAAATGTAGGATACTATCTGATACTTTACATGTTGCCGTGACCACATACTTAGCAAAGCACCCTAAAGGAAGAAGAGTTTATTTTGGCTGAAAGTTCTAGGATCCAGTGGTTAAAAAGTCATGGTGGCAAATACTTGAGATCTTCCAAGAGGTGAATTTTTTGATAAGCTCATGTCTTCTTTTTCTTTTTCTTCCTCTTCCTCTTCTTCTTTTAGAAATATATTTTTTCTTTTAATATAAAGGATATGCATTTGGTTTTAACTTTAATTTACATAACTCTATGCATGAGAAATTTCCAAAGAAAACGATTAGTTGCATACCTAAGAGACTGACATATTTTAATAATATGACATACGGCCGCCGGAACCTGAAGGGACCGACCAGATAAACAGTTCTCTGCACCCAAATCCCGTGGGAGGGAGAGTTAAACCTTCAGAGAGGCAGACATGCCTGGGAAACCAGAAGAGACTACACTCTGCCCACATTACTGATTCCAGAGGAAAAAACCAAACGCCATCTGGAACCCTGGTGCATGGAAGCTCCCGGAAAGGGCGGCGCAGATATTCCTGGTTGCTGCCCCCGTGGAGAGCTCATAAGCAACACCCCACAAGCAAACTTTAGCCTCGGGACCACAGGTAAGACAAACCTTCCTGCTCCAAGTGACCTGCCTGGTGAACTCAAGACACAGGCCCACAGGAACAGCTTAAGACCTGTAGATAGGAAAAACTACACGCCCGAAAGCAGAACACTCTGTTCCCATAAGTGGTTGAAAGAAAGCAGGAAAACAGGTCTACAGCACTCCTGACACACAGGCTTATAGGACAGTCTAGCCACTGTCAGAAATAGCAGAACAAAGTAACACTAGAGATAATCTGATGGCGAGAGGCAAGCGCAGGAACCCAAGCAACAGAAACCAAGACTACATGGCATCATCGGAGCCCAATGCTCCCACCAAAGCAAACACAGAATATCCAAACACACCAGAAAAGCAAGATCTAGTTTCAAAATCATATTTGATCATAATGTTGGAGGACTTCAAGAAAGACATGAAGAATTCCCTTAGAGAAACACAGGAAAACATAAATAAACAAGTAGAAGCCTACAGAGAGGAATCAGTAAAATCCCTGAAAGAATTCCAGGAAAGCAAATCAAACAGTTGAAGGAATTAAAAATGGAAATAGAAGCAATCAAGAAAGAACACATGGAAACAACCCTGGATATAGAAAACCTAAAAAAGAGACAAGGAGCCGTAGATACAGGCTTCACCAACAGAATACAAGAGATAGAAGAGAGAATCTCTGGAGCAGAAGATTCCATAGAAATCATCGACTCAACTGTCAAAGATAATGTAAAGTGGAAAAAGCTACTGGTCCAAAACATACAGGAAATCCAGGACTCAGTGAGAAGATCAAACCTAAGGATAATAGGTATAGAAGAGAGTGAAGACTCCCAGCTCAAAGGACCAGTAAATATCTTCAACAAAATCATAGAAGAAAACTTCCCTAACCTAAAGAAAGAGATACCCATAAGCATACAAGAAGCCTACAGAACTCCAAATAGATTGGACCAGAAAAGAAACTCCTCACATAATAGTCACATAATAGTCAAAACACCAAATGCACAAAATAAAGAAAGAATATTAAAAGCAGTAAGGGAAAAAGGTCAAGTAACATATGAAGGCAGACTTATCAGAATCACACAAGACTTTTCGCCAGAGACTATGAAAGCCAGAAGATCCTGGACAGATGTCATACAGACCCTAAGAGAACACAAATGCCAGCTCAGGTTACTGTATCCTGCAAAACTCTCAATTAACATAGATGGAGAAACCAAGATATTCCATGACAAAACCAAATTTACACAATATCTTCCTACAAATCCAGCACTACAAAGGATAATAAATGGTAAAGCCCAACATAAGGAGGCAAGCTACACCCTAGAATAAGCAAGAAACTAATTGTCTTGGCAACAAAACAAAGAGAAGAAAAGCACACAAACATAACCTCACATCCAAATATGAATATAACAGGAAGCAATAATCACTATTCCTTAATATCTCTCAACATCAATGGCCTCAACTCCCCAATAAAAAGACAGAGATTAACAAACTGGATATGCAACGAGGACCCTGCATTCTGCTGCCTACAGGAAACACACCTCAGAAACAAAGACAGACACTACCTCAGAGTGAAAGGCTGGAAAACAACTTGCCAAGCAAATGGTCAGAAGAAGCAAGCTGGAGTAGCCATTCTAATATCAAATAAAATAAATTTTCAACTAAAAGTCATCAAAAAAGATAAGGAAGGACACTTCATATTCATCAAAGGAAAAATCCACCAAGATGAACTCTCAATCCTAAATATCTATGCCCCAAATACAAGGGCACCTACATACGTAAAAGAAACCTTACTAAAGCTCAAAACACACATTGCACCTCACCCAATAATAGTAGGAGATTTCAACACCCCACTCTCATCAATGGACAGATAATGGAAACAGAAATTAAACAGAGATGTAGACAGACTAAGAGAAGTCATGAACCAAATGGACTTAACAGATATTTATAGAACATTCTATCCTAAAGCAAAGGATATACATCCATACATCCTTCTCAGCTCCTCATGGTACTTTCTCCAAAATTGACCATATAATTGGTTAAAAAACGGGCCTCAACAGGTACAGAAAGATAGAAATAATCCCATGCGTGCTATCAGACCACCATGGCCTAAAGCTGGTCTTCAATAACAATAAGGGAAGAATGCCCACATATACATGGAAGTTGAACAATGCTCTACTCAACGATAACCTGGTCAAGGAAGAAATAAAGAAAGAAATTAAAAACTCCTTAGAATTTAATGAAAATGAAGGTACAACATACCCAAACTTATGAGACACAATGAAAGCTGTGCTAACAGGAAAATTTATAGCTCTGAGTGCCTGCAGAAAGAAACAGGAAAGAGTATATGTCAGCAGCTTGACAGCACACCTAAGAGCTCTAGAACAAAAAGAAGCAAATACACTGGGGAGGAGTAGAAGGCAGGAAATAATCAAACTGAGAGCTGAAATCAACCAAATAGAAACAAAAAGGACCATAGAAAGAATCAACAGAACCAAAAGTTGGTTCTTTGAGAAAATCAACAAGATAGATAAACCCATAGCCAGACTAACGAGAACACAGAGAGTGGGTCCAAATTGACAAAATCTGAAATGAAGAGGGAGACATAACTACAGAATCAGAGGAAATTAAAAAAATCATCAGATCTTACTATAAAAGCCTATATTCAACAAAACTTGAAAATCTGCAGGAAATGGACAATTTCTTAGATAGATACCTGGTACCGAAGTTAAATCAGGAACAGATAAACCAGTTAAACAACCCCGTAAATCCTAAGGAAATAGAAGCAGTCATTAAAGGTTTCCCAACCAAAAAGAGCCCAGGTCCAGACGGGTTTAGTGCAGAATTCTATCAGACCTTCATAGAAGACCTCATACCAATACTATCCAAACTATTCCGCAAACTTGAAACAGATGGAGCACTACCAAATTCCTTCTATGAAGCCACAATTACTCTTATACCTAAACCACACAAAGACCCAACAAAGAAAGAGAACTTCAGACCAATTTCCCTTATGAATATCGATGCAAAAATACTCAATAAAATTCTGGCAAACCGAATCCAAGAGCACATCAAAACAATCATCCACCATGATCAAGTAGGCTTCATCCCAGGCATGCAGGGATGGTTTAATATTTGGAAGACCATCTACGTGATCAATTATATAAACAAACTGAAAGAACAAAACCACATAATCATTTCATTAGATGATGAGAAAGCATTTGACAAAATTCAACACCCCTTCACAATAAAAGTCATGGAAAGAATAGGAATTCAAGGCCCATACCTAAACATAGTAAAAGCCATATACAGCAAACCAGTTGCTAACATTAAACTAAATGGAGAGAAACTTGAAGCAATCCCACTAATATCAGGGACCAGACAAAGCTGCCCACTCTCTCCCTACTTATTCAATATAGTTCTTGAAGTTCTAGCCAAAGCAATCAGACAACAAAAGGAGATCAAGGGGATACAGATCGGAAAAGAAGTCAAAATATCACTATTTGCAGATGATATGATAGTATATTTAAGTGATCCCAAAAGTTCCACCAGAGAACTACTAAAGCTGATAAACAACTTCAGCAAAATGGCTGGGCATAAAATTAACTCAAATAAATCAGTAGCCTTCCTCTACACAAAAAACAAGCCGAGAAAGAAATTAGGGAAACGACACCCTTCATAATAGCCTCAAATAATATAAAGTAACTCGGTGTGACTTTAACCAAGCAAGTAAAAGATCCTTACAATAAGAACTTCAAGACTCTGAAGAAAGAAATTGAAGAAAACCTTAGAAGATGGAAATATCTCCCATGCTCATGGATTGGCAGGATTAATATAGTAAAAATGGCCATTTTACCAAAAGCGATCTACAGATTCAATGCAATCCCCATCAAAATACAAATCCATTTCTTCAAAGAGTTAAACAGAACAATTTGCAAATTCATCTAGAATAACAAAAAACCCAGGATAGCTAAAACTCTCCTCAACAATAAAATGACTTCAGGGGGAATCACTATCCCTGAACTCCAGCAGTATTACAGAGCAATAGTGATAAAAACTGCATGGTATTGGTACAGAGACAGACGGATAGACCAATGGAATAGAATTGAAGACCGAGAAATGAACCCACACACCTATGGTCACTTGATTTTTGACAAAGGAGCCAAAACCATCCAATGGAAAAAAGATAGCATTTTCAGCAAATGGTGTTGGTTCAACTGGAGGTCAACATGTAGAAGAATGCAGATCGATCCATGCTTATCACACTGTACAAAGCTTAAGTTCAAATGGATCAAGGACCTCCACATCAAACCTGATACACTCAAACTAATAGAAGAAAAAGTGGGGAAGCATCTGGAACACATGGGCACTGGAAAAAAATTCCTGAACAAAACACCAATGGCTTATGCTCTAAGATCAAGAATCGACAAATGGGATCTCATAAAACTGCAAAGCTTCTGTAAGGCAAAGGACACTGTGGTTAGGACAAAACAGCAACCAACAGATTGGGAAAAGATCTTTACCAATCCTACAACAGATCGAGGCCTTATATCAAAAATATACAAAGAACTCCAGAAGTTAGACCGCAGGGAGACAAATAACTCTATTAAAAATGGGGTTCAGAGCTAAACAAAGAATTCACAGCTGAGGAATGCCGAATGGCTGAGAAACACCTAAAGAAATGTTCAACATCTTTAGTCATAAGGGAAATGCAAATCAAAACAACCCTGAGATTTCACCTCACACCAGTGAGAATGGCTAAGTTCAAAAACTCAGGTGACCATAAATGCTGGCGAGGATGTGGAGAAAGAGGAAAACTCCTCCATTGTTGGTGGAATTGCAGACTGGTACAACCATTCTGGAAATCAGTCTGGAGGTTCCTCAGAAAATTGGATATTGAACTGCCTGAGGATCCAGCTATACCTCTCTTGGGCATATACCAAAAGATGCCCCAACATATAAAAAAGACACGTGCTCCACTCTATTCATAGCAACCTTATTTATAATAGCCAGAAGCTGGAAAGAACCCAGATGCCCTTCAACAGAGGAATGGATACAGAAAATTTGGTACATCTACACAATGGAATATTACTCAGCTATCAAAACAATGCCTTTATGAAATTCATAGGCAAATGGTTGGAACTGGAAAATATCATCCTGAGTGAGGTAACCCAATCACAGGAAAACACACATGGTATGCACTCATTGATAAGTGGCTATTAGCCCAAATGCTTGAATTACCCTAGATGCATAGAACACATGAAACTCAAGACGGATGATCTAAATGTGAATGCTTCACTCCTTCTTTAAAAGGAGAACAAGACTACCCTTGGCAGGGAATAGAGAGGCAAAGATTAAAACAGACACAGAAGGAACACCCATTCAGAGCCTGCCCCACATGTGGCCCATACATATACAGCCACCCAATTAGACAAGATGGATGAAGCAAAGAAGTGCAGACCGACAGGAGCCGGATGTAGATCGCTCCTGAGAGACACAGCCAGAATACAGCAAATACAGAGGGGAATGCCAGTAGCAAACCACTGAACTGAGAATAGGACCCCCGTTGAAGGAATCATAGAAAGGACTGGAAGAGTTTGAAGGGGCTCGAGACCCCATATGTACAACAATGCCAAGCAACCAGAGCTTCCAAGGACTAAGCCACTACCTAAAGACTATACATGGACTGACCCTGGACTCTGACCTCATAGGTAGCAATGAATATCCTAGTAAGAGCACCAGTGGAAGGGGAAGGCCTGGGTCCTGCTAAGACTGAACCCCCAGTGAACGTGATTGTTGGGGGGAGGGCGGCAGTGCGGGGGAGGATGGGTAGGGGAACACCCATTAAGAAGGGGAGGGGGCTGGGTTACGGGGATGTTGGCCAGGAAACCGGGAAAGGGAATAACACTCGAAATGTAAATAAGAAATACTCAAGTTAATAAAAAAAAAAGAAAAAAAAAGAATTTAAAAAAATATGGGGGTTGGGGATTTAGCTCAATGGTAGAGCGCCTGCCTAGGAAGCGCAAGGCCCTGGGTTCGGTCCCCAGCTCCGAAAAAAAGAACCAAAAAAAAAAAATGACCACATACAAACACACATACAAAACATCATTACATAGTTAATGGCGATAATATAGTTAATTACTTTAGAAAACATCTGAATGATGGTATATACTACAATTTATAATTTTCAAGGCAATTTTCTCTTAGAACTGTTAAAAATCAATATATAATTATTACATTCCAGATGTCTAGCTGAAATTATTTGTATGCGTTGTCTTAGTCCTCGCAACGGTGCTTTGAAATAGGTGTTTTATTATTAGGAATCTATAGCTTTCTGGTTCAAAAAGGCTACATTCACATACAAAGTTAATCAGGAAAATTAACTGATTTTCAACCCTTGTGCTTTATCAGCAGACCTGATCTCTCCACCAGTGTTCTGTAAGACATACATACAATAAGGAGGAAAACATCCATGTGCCAACATTTGAAGCAAACTTACCTTGGACACAATAAAACAAGTGATTGCATCAAAATAAAAGTGTGTCCACTTGATATACACAAAGATTATTTCTGATTTTGTAAAATCTGTAGAATTTGGATTTTACAGAAACTTTGATTATTTCTAGTACACTGACATTTTTTTTAATATATATTTTTTTTATTAACTTGAGTATTTCTTATATACATATCAAGTGTTATTCCCTTTCCCGGTATTCGGGCAAACATCCCCCTCCCCCCTCCCCTTCCTTACGGGTGTTCCCCTCCCAACCTCCCCCCATTGCCGCCCTCCCCCCACCAGTCTAGTTCACTGGGGGTTCAGTCTTAGCAGGACCCAGGGCTTCCCCTTCCACTGGTGCTCTTACTAGGATATTCATTGCTACCTATGGGGTCAGAGTCCAGGGTCAGTCCATGTATAGTCTTTAGGTAGTGGATTAGTCCCTGGAAGCTCTGGTTGCTTGACATTGTTGTACATATGGGGTCTCGAGCCCCTTCAAGCTCTTCCAGTTCTTTCTCTGATTCCTTCAACGGGGGTCCTATTCTCAGTTCAGTGGTTTGCTGCTGGCATTCGCCTCTGTATTTGCTGTATTCTGGCTGTGTCTCTCAGGAGCGATCTACATCCGGCTCCTGTCGGTCTGCACTTCTTTGCTTCATCCATCTTGTCTAATTGGGTGGCTATATATGTATGGGCCACATGTGGGGCAGACTCTGAATGGGTGTTCCTTCAGTCTCTGTTTTAATCTTTGCCTCTCTCTTCCCTGCCAAGGGTATTCTTGTTCTCCTTTTAAAGAAGGAGTGAAGCATTCACATTTAGATCATCCGTCTTGAGATTCATTTGCTCTAGGCATCTAGGGTAATTCAAGCATTTGGGCTAATAGCCACTTATCAATGAGTGCATACCATGTATGTCTTTCTGTGATTGGGTTAGCTCACTCAGGATGATGTTTTCCAGTTCCAACCATTTGCCTACGAATTTCATAAAGTCGTTGTTTTTGATAGCTGAGTAATATTCCATTGTGTAGATGTACCATATTTTCTGTATCCATTCCTCTGTTGAAGGGCATCTGGGTTCTTTCCAGCTTCTGGCTATTACAAATAAGGCTGCAATGAACATAGTGGAGCACGTGTCTTTTTTATATGTTGGGGCATCTTTTGGGTATATGCCCAAGAGAGGTATAGCTGGATCCTCAGGCAGTTCAATGTCCAATTTTCTGAGGATTCTCCAGACTGATTTCCAGAATGGTTGTACCAGTTTGCAATTCCACCAACAATGGAGGAGTGTTCCTCTTCCTCCACATCCTCGCCAGCATCTGTTGTCCCCTGAGTTTTTGATCTTAGCCATTCTCACTGGTGTGAGGTGAAATCTCAGGGTTTTTTTGATTTGCATTTCCCTTATGACTAAAGATGTTGAACATTTCTTTTGGTGTTTCTCAGCCATTCGGCATTCCTCAGCTGTGAATTCTTTGTTTAGCTCTGAACCCCATTTTTAATAGGGTTATTTGTTTCCCTGCGGTCTAACTTCTTGAGTTCTTTGTATATTTTGGATATAAGGCCTCTATCTGTTGTAGGATTGGTAAAGATCTTTTCCCAATCTGTTGGTTGCCGTTTTGTCCTAACCACCGTGTCCTTTGCCTTACAGAAGCTTTGTAGTTTTATGAGATCCCATTTGTCGATTCTTGATCTTAGAGTGTAAGCCATTGGTGTTTTGTTTAGGAAATTTTTTCCAGTGCCCATGTGTTCCAGATGCTTCCCTAGTTTTTCTTCTATTTGTTTGAGTGTGTCTGGTTTGATGTGGAGGTCCTTGATCCACTTGGACTTAAGCTTTGTACAGGGTGATAAGCATGGATCGATCTGCATTCTTCTACATGTTGCCCTCCAGTTGAACCAGCACCATTTGCTGAAAATGCTATCTTTTTTCCATTGGATGGTTTTGGCTCCTTTGTCAAAAATCAAGTGACCATAGGTGTGTGGGTTCATTTCTGGGTCTTCAATTCTATTCCATTGGTCTATCTGTCTGTCTCTGTACCAATACCATGCAGTTTTTATCACTATTGCTCTGTAATACTGCTTGAGTTCAGGGATAGTGATTCCCCCTGAAGTCCTTTTATTGTTGAGGATAACTTTAGCTATCCCGGGTTTTTTGTTATTCCAGATGAATTTGCAAATTGTTCTGTCTAACTCTTTGAAGAATTGGATTGGTATTTTGATGGGGATTGCATTGAATCTGTAGATTGCTTTTGGTAAAATGGCCATTTTTACTATATTAATCCTGCCAATCCATGAGCATGGGAGATCTTTCCATCTTCTGAGGTCTTCTTCAATTTCCTTCTTCAGTGTCTTGTAGTTCTTATTGTACAGATCTTTTACTTGCTTTGTTAAAGTCACACCGAGTTACTTTATATTATTTGGGTCTATTATGAAGGGTGTTGTTTCCCTAATTTCTTTCTCGGCTTGTTTCTCTTTTGTGTAGAGGAAGGCTACTGATTTATTTGAGTTAATTTTATACCCAGCCACTTTGCTGAAGTTGTTTATCAGCTTTAGTAGTTCTCTGGTGGAACTTTTGGGATCACTTAAATATACTATCATATCATCTGCAAATAGTGATATTTTGACTTCTTCTTTTCTGATCTGTATCCCCTTGACCTCCTTTTGTTGTCTGATTGCTCTGGCTAGAACTTCAAGAACTATATTGAATAAGTAGGGAGAGAGTGGGCAGCCTTGTCTAGTCCCTGATTTTAGTGGGATTGCTTCGAGTTTCTCTCCATTTAGTTTAATGTTGGCAACTGGTTTGCTGTATATGGCTTTTACTATGTTCAGGTATGGGCCTTGAATTCCTATTCTTTCCAGGACTTTTATCATGAAGGGGTGTTGAATTTTGTCAAATGCTTTCTCAGCGTCTAATGAAATGATCATGTGGTTTTGTTCTTTCAGTTTGTTTATATAATGGATCACGTTGATGGTTTTCCGTATATTAAACCATCCCTGCATGCCTGGGATGAAGCCTACTTGGTCATGGTGGATGATTGTTTTGATGTGCTCTTCGATTCGGTTTGCCAGAATTTTGTTGAGTATTTTTGCATCGATATTCATAAGGGAAATTGGTCTGAAGTTCTCTTTCTTTGTTGTGTCTTTGTGTGGTTTAGGTATAAGAGTAATTGTGGCTTTGTAGAAGGTATTCTGTTTAAATTTTGTGGAATAGTTTGGATAATATTGGTATGAGGTCTTCTATGAGGGTTTGGTAGAATTCTGCACTAAACCCGTCTGGACCTGGGCTCTTTTTGGTTGGGAGACTTTTAATGACTGCTTCTATTTCCTTAGGAGTTATGGGGTTGTTTAACTGGTTTATCTGTTCCTGATTTAACTTCGGTACCTGGTATCTGTCTAGGAAATTATCCATTTCCTGAAGATTTTCAAGTTTTGTTGAATATAGGTTTTTATAGTAAGATCTGATGATTTTTTGAATTTCCTCTGAATCTGTTGTTATGTCTCCCTTTTCATTTCTGATTTTGTTAATTTGGACGCACTCTCTGTGTCCTCTCATTAGTCTGGCTAAGGGTTTATCTACCTTGTTGATTTTCTCAAAGAACCAACTTTTGGTTCTGTTGATTCTTTCTATGGTCCTTTTTGTTTCTACTTGGTTGGTTTCCGCTCTGAGTTTGATTATTTCCTGCCTTCTACTCCTCCTGGGTGTATTTGCTTCTTTTTGTTCTAGAGCTTTTAGGTGTGCTGTCAAGCTGCTGACATATGCTCTTTCCTGTTTCTTTCTGCAGGCACTCAGCGCTATGAGTTTTCCTCTTAGCACAGCTTTCATTGTGTCCCATAAGTTTGGGTATGTTGTACCTTCATTTTCATTAAATTCTAAAAAGTTTTTAATTTCTTTCTTTATTTCTTCCTTGACCAGGTTATCATTGAGTAGAGCATTGTTCAAGTTCCAAGTATATGTGGGCATTCTTCCTTGATTGTTATTGAAGACCAGTTTTAGGCCGTGGTGGTCCGATAGCACGCATGGGATTATTTCTATCTTTCTGTACCTGTTGAGGCCCGTTTTTTGACCAATTATATGGTCAATTTTGGAGAAAGTACCATGAGGAGCTGAGAAGAAGGTATATCCTTTTGCTTTAGGATAGAATGTTCTATAAATATCCGTTAAGTCCATTTGGCTCATGACTTCTCTTAGTCTGTCGACATCACTGTTCAATTTCTGTTTCCATGATCTGTCCATTGATGAGAGTGGGGTGTTGAAATCTCCCACTATTATTGTTTGAGGTGCAATGTGTGTTTTGAGCTTTAGTTAGGTTTCTTTTATGTATGTAGGTGCCCTTGTATTTGGGGCATAGATATTTAGGATTGAGAGTTCATCTTGGTGGATTTTTCCTTTGATGAATATGAAGTGAGCTTCCTTATCTTTTTTGATGACTTTTAATTGAAAATTTATTTTATTTGATATTAGAATGGCTACTCCAGCTTGCTTCTTCTGACCATTTGCTTGGAACATTGTTTTCCAGCCTTTCACTCTGAGGTAATGTCTGTCTTTGTCTCTGAGGTGTGTTTCCTGTAGGCAGCAGAATGCAGGGTCCTCGTTGCGTATCCAGTTTGTTAATCTATGTCTTTTTACTGGGGAGTTGAGGCCATTGATGTTGAGAGATATTAAGGAATAGTGATTATTGCTTCCCGTTATATTCATATTTGGATGTGAGGTTATGTTTGTGTGCTTTCATTCTCTTTGTTTTGTTGCCAAGACGATTAGTTTCTTGCTTCTTCTAGGGTATAGCTTGCCTCCTTATGTTGGGCTTTACCATTTATTATCCTTTGTAGTGCTGGATTTGTAGGAAGATATTGTGTAAATTTGGTTTTGTCATGGAATATCTTGGTTTCTCCATCTATGTTAATTGAGAGTTTTGCAGGATACAGTAACCTGGGCTGGCATTTGTGTTCTCTTAGGGTCTGTATGACATCTGTCCAGGATCTTCTGGCCTTCATAGTTTCTGGCGAGAAGTCTGGTGTGATTCTGATAGGTCTGCCTTTATATGTTACTTGACCTTTTTCCCTTACTGCTTTTAATATTCTTTCTTTATTTTGTGCGTTTGGTGTTTTGACTATTATGTGACGGGAGGTGTTTCTTTTCTGGTCCAATCTATTTGGAGTTCTGTAGGCTTCTTGTATGCCTATGGGTATCTCTTTTTTTAGATTAGGGAAGTTTTCTTCTATGATTTTGTTGAAGATATTTACTGGTCCTTTGAGCTGGGAGTCTTTACTGTCTTCTATACCTATTATCCTTAGGTTTGATCTTCTCATTGAGTCCTTGATTTCCTGTATGTTTTGGACCAGTAGCTTTTTCTGCTTTACATTATCTTTGACAGTTGAGTCAATGATTTCTATGGAATCTTCTGCTCCTGAGATTCTCTCTTCCATCTCTTGTATTCTGTTGGTGAAGCTTGTATCTACAGCTCCTTGTCTCTTCCTTTGGTTTTCTCTATCCAGGGTTGTTTCCATGTGTTCTTTCTTGATTGCTTCTATTTCCATTTTTAATTCCTTCAACTGTTTGATTGTGTTTTCCTGGAATTCTTTCAGGGATTTTTGCGATTCCTCTCTGTAGGCTTCTACTTGTTTATTAATGTTTTCCTGTGTTTCCCTAAGGGAGTTCTTCACATCTTTCTTGAAGTCCTCCAGCATCATGATCAAATATGATTTTGAAACTAGATCTTGCTTTTCTGGTGTGTTTGGATATTCCATGTTTGTTTTGGTGGGAGAATTGGGCTCCGATGATGCCAAGTAGTCTTGGTTTCTGTTGCTTGGGTTCCTGTGCTTGCCTCTCGCCATCAGATTATCTCTAGTGTTACTTTGTTCTGCTATTTCTGACAGTGGCTAGACTGTCCTATAAGCCTGTGTGTCAGGAGTGCTGTAGACCTGTTTTCCTGTTTTCTTTCAGCCAGTTATGGGAACAGAGTGTTCTGCTTTCGGGCGTGTAGTTTTTCCTCTCTACAGGTCTTCAGCTGTTCCTGTGGGCCTGTGTCTTGAGTTCACCAGGCAGCTTTCTTGCAGCAGAAAAGTTGGTCTTACCTGTGGTCCCGAGGCTCAAGTTCGCTCGTGGGGTGCTGCCCACGGGCTCTCTGCAGCGGCAGCAACCAGGAAGACCTGTGCCGCCCCTTCCGGGAGCTTCAGTGCACCAGGGTTCCAGATGGTCTTTGGCTTTTTCCTCTGTCGTCCGAGATGTGTGTGCAGAGAGCAGTCTCTTCTGGTTTCCCAGGCTTGTCTGCCTCTCTGAAGGTTTAGCTCTCCCTCCCACGGGATTTGGGTGCAGAGAACTGTTTATCAGGTCTGTTTCCTTCAGGGTCTGGCGGTGTCTCTGGCAGGGGTCCTGCCGCTCCTGGGCCCTCCCCCACGGGAGCCCAGAGGCCTTATACAGTTTCCTCTTTGGCCAGGGATGTGGGCGGGGGTGAGCAGTGTTGGTGGTCTCTTCCGCTCTGCAGCCTCAGTAGTGCCCACCTGACCAGGCGGTTGGGTCTCTCTCTCACAGGGTCTGGGAGCAGAGAGCTGCTCGACACTTTTTTTAAACCCAGAGTAAAGATTGGAAAATGATTTTTTTTCCAGCAATAGACCCAAGAGACAAGTTGGTGCAGCCATTCTAATATCTAACAAAATAGACTTCAAAATAAAATTAGTGAAAGGGTTGGATAAGAATATTTTATACTCTTCATGATAAAAGGATCCACCAAGATGATGTTACAAATTTTAACACCTATGCCACCAATACAAGGGAACCCTCATTCATAAAATAAACATCACTAAAGCCTGAATCACACACCGAATCCCACATATTAACATTGTGGGACTTCAGTACCCCATTCTCACTGATTGATAGACATGTCATCCATACAAAATTTAAAGAGGAAAATAATGAAGCTAACAGATGTTATAAATCAAATGAACCTAACAGACATTTCCAGAATATTTCACCCAAACAACAAAGAATATACCTTCTCTTCTGTACCTCACGGAAATAACCGTGTGGTCAAATTGATTGACCATATACTTTGTCACAAAGCAAGTCTCAACGGATTCAAGAAAGTTTAAACAATGCCATTATTCTATTATATCAGTATACATTAAAGCTGCATATCAACAACAAGGGCTAGGAAAAAGGGCTTCAACACTACAGTGACACCAACTGACAGGTCATCAAAACAGAAACTAAACAGAGAAACATGAAACTAACAGAGGTTATTAATCAAATGAATCTAACAGATATCCACAGAGCATTTCACCGAAAGACAAAAGAATGTACTTTCTTCTCAGCACCTCATAAAACCTTCTCCAAAATAGACCATGTATTTGGCCATAAAGCAAGCCTCAACAGATACAAGGAGATTGAAACAACTCCTTGCATCTCATCATATCACCATGGATTAAAATTGGACTTGAACAACAACAGAAAAACTAAAAACCTACAAACGCATGGAAACTGAACAACTCTTCACCCAATGACCACTGTGTCAAAGAAGAAATGAAGAAAGGAATCAATGAATTTCTAGAATTCAATGAAAATGAATCAAACTTATGGGACACAATGAAAACAGTGCTAAGAGGAAAGTTCATAGCATTAAATGCCTTCATAAAGAAACTGGGAAAATCTCAAACTAGCAACAGCACATCTGAAAGCTCCAGTAGATGCAAGCACACCCGAGAGGAGTAGAAGGCAGGAAATAATCACAACCACAGCTCAAATCAATAAATTAGAAACAAAGAGAGCAATACAAAGAGTCAACAAAACCAAAAGCTGGTTCTTTGAGAAAGTCAAGAAGATATACAAACTCTTTGTCAGTCTATCAGTACCAAAATTAACAAAATTAACAAAATCAGAAATAAAAAGGGAGACACAACAAGAGACACTGAGGACATTTTAAAAAGTCATTATGCTTTGCTTCAAGTGCCTGTACTCCACAAAATTGGCAAATTTAAATGAAATGGATCATTTTCTAGGTAGATAGCACTTACAGGTAAATTATTTAAACAGCCCTATAACCCCTAAGGAAATAGAAGAACTCGTGAAAAGTCTCCCAACAACAACAACAACAACAAAAAAAAAAAAAAAAAGAAAAAAAGAAAAGAAAGAAAGCACGGGGCCAGCACACAATTCTTCAGGACTTTAAAAAAAGCTAAAAAACAATTCTTCTCAAACTATTCCACAAAATAGAAGCAGAAGGCACACGGTCAAACTCATTCTATGAGGCCATAGTCACCCTGATATTGAAATCACACAAACGCAACCAAGAAATGGAATTTCAGACCAACCTCCCTTGTGAACATTAACGCAAAAATATTCAGTAAAATACTTGCAAACTGAATATAAGAACACATCAAAAACATCATCCACCATGATTAAGAAAGCTTCATTCCAGGGATGTAGGGGTGGTTCACTCCTAGGAAAATCCATCAATATAATCCATCATATAAACAAATTGAATAGAAAAAACCTACACTATCATCTTATTAGATGCTGAAAATTCATTGACAAAATCCAACAACCCTTCATGTTAAAAGTTCTGGAATGATCAGAGATACAAGGCACATACGTAAAAAGAATAAAGGCAATATACAACAGCCAATAGCCAACATCAAATTAAATGGAAAGAAACTTAAAGCAACTCAATTAAAATCATGGACAAGGCAAGGCTGCCCACTCTCTCCATATATCTTCAACATAGTACTTGAAATTCTAGCTAGAGTAATAAAACAACTAAGGGAAATTAAAGGAATAAAATTTGGAAAGGAAGAAATCAATATATTCTATTCACAGATGATATGATTATATATACATATCCCCCAAAACTCTACCAAAGAACTCCTACAAAGTCGCTGGATACAAAATTAACTAAAAATTTAAGTGGCTTTTCTTTATACAAATCATAAATAGGCTGAGAAAGAATTCAGGGAAACAACACCTTCCACAATAGCCAAAATAATATAAAATATCTAGGTGTAATTGTATCCAAGTAAGTGAATGATCTGTATGACCAAACCTTCAGATCTTTGAAGAAAGAAACCGAAGAACATGTAAGAAGATGGAAAGGTCTCCCATGCTAATAGATTGGTAGGATTAACCTAGTAAAAATGGCTATTTTACCAAAAGCAGTCTACAGATTCAATGCAATTTCCATCAAAATTCCAACACATTTCTATAGAGCTCAGCTTCATATAGAAAAACAAAAACCGAGAATGACTAAATAATCCTGTACAATAAAAGAACCTCTGTAGTTATCACCATCTCTGATTTCAAGCTGTACAACAGAGCAATTGTAAAAAAAGTTGAATTGCATTGGTATAGAAACAGACCAGTTGATCAATAGAATCTAATTAAAGACCCAGCAATAAACTCACACAGCTATAAACACTTGATTTTTGACAAAGAAGCCAAACACTGGACAGGAGTCTTACGGAAGAGTTGGGGAAAGGATTGAGGGTCCTAAAGGGGATAGGAACTCTAGAGGAAGACCAACAGACCCGGACCTTTGGGGCTATTCACTGAAAACCACCCAAAGATCATACACAAGCTGGTCCTAGCAGATGTGCACCTCAGTCTTCATGGGAATCTCCCAACAACTGGGTGGCTGCTGTTCCTAAAGCTGTTGTCTCTCTGTGGATCTTGTTCACCTAACTGTGCTGTCTTATCTGGCCTCAGTGTGTGAGAAGGATCTGCATAGCCCTGCAGAGACTTGATGTTCCAGGACAGGGTATATCAAGGCAGGACTTCAACCTTCTCAGAGGAGAAAAGGAGGGTGTATGGAGGAGGGACTATGCTGGTGCTGGTAGGAACCAGGAGTAGGGAGGCAGTAAAAGGATGTAAGGTGGCTAAATAAATAAATAATTAATTAATTAAATGAATGAATGAATAAATAAATGGATTAAAAAAGAAATCTCAAGATCTGGTTATTCATTGTCTATTCACATCTTCCAAGTGCTCATCAGAATGAATGGATCATTAAACTCTGCTTGCAATAGTAAAGATTATAATATTCAAGGGCTTTTGTAATTCAAAGTTCCAAAGTTTCCCACATCCCTTCTGCAAAACAGTTCCAAAGACCCAAGAGCCACATGGTTTGTTTCCACAGCCATGAGTTCACTCTTTGTATTGTTATTCTTTTCTGGTTACTTTTCACGTTGAAGGAGCAAAATGCCTGCCATGGACAAGTCAAGGAAGACAAGGCTTAATTTATCTCACAGGTATAGTATCACATGCTTCACGGTAGAGAAGCTTTGGTGGCAGGAACATGACCTGGCTGGTCACATTATTAACTTGTAATTTCTGAAGTCAAAAAGCCTACCTGCACAGTTTACCTTCAGAGAGTCTCTTACTTAGGGTTTCTGTTGCCATGGTAATATGTCAGACCAAAGGAAACTTGGGAATGGGAGAGTTTATTTCATCCTATAAGTAACAGTGAATGATTCACTGGGAGAATTGGGGATAAGAATGAAGCACAGAGAATCTTGGAGAGAAGAACAGATAGAAGCCATGAATGAGTGCTGCTTTACTGACTTCTTTATGGCTTGCTCGTCCTACTGTCTTATAGTGCCCAAGACTACAAATCCAGGAGTGGTACCACCTACATTGAGTTGGGCCCTCCCTCAATAACCATCAATCAGGAAAATACACAACAGGCTTGCCCATGGGCCAATCTGCTGGGGGTATTTTCTCTATTGAGGGTCTCTCTATCAAAATGCCTGTATCTTGTGTTAAACTGACCTAAATAAAGATAGCACAGGGAGGGCAGGGGTGAAATGGGAGGAGTATGGGCACAAGAATTTTTCTTATCCTCATTGCTAAGCATATTTCTAAAAAAATTAAAAAAACATGACTTTGAAATTATAGAATTTGTGGACAATTATCAAATTAACTTTTTGCTTACTACATTACAGAAATGAAAAGCTCTTAGACTCACCATTTATTAGTATGTGGCACTGAGTTATTGGCACCATTCTACAGGACATATCTACCATTTCCCAGTAAGTGCTTTTGAAATTCAGTACTTCTGTTTAGTCTCTACTTAACTAGGCCTCTTGGGGGATTTGGTATCAGCAAAACCACATTTGATTCAGATTTTAAAAGCAAATTTGTACTTGAGAACCAATAAATGAGATTCTATGAGAAAAAGTTAGAAGGTCATCTCAGAATCAAGAGAGAAGAAACATCTGGAAGGAAAGCAGGTACCATAGTCACCATGCGAATAAAATACGTCCAGAGGAGAGGAGACTTAGAGTGATTGTCACTTTTAGAGCTCTTTGTATTTACATGCACAGTGTCCTTAATGGAGAAATGCAATGACTTCAATCTCAATTACAGCTAACTGAGATGCTTCCCATGTAAATAATTCTTTAGTTTTAATGATTTGGACTTGTAATTCAGTCAGAATATGCAATAATTTTTACTTTTATTTTCCCTCAGAGAATTTGCTTTAGCAATAAATTTCTTCAGTGACATAGGTCAGTTGATTTTAATGGTGTTCTTGTTTTTCAGTGAAGAACACACTCAGAATTCTCTTGAAAAATATTCATCCTTGTTTTTCTCTGGCTTTTTCATTCAAGAGTTCAAGTGTGAATTATCTATATGTGACCTGATGTGTGAATTTGGCCTTACATCTCTGACTTTCCTATACTGAAAAGTACTTTCCTGGAATTAATTTTTTTCTTATCTATTTGAACATTCCTACAGTCCAATGCTTGGCCTTTCTCCTTCTGTTCTGTCTTCTTTCCTGGATCAACTGTGACGCATGGTTTTGACTTTCACTTCCATACTGATAGGCCTCCTCCTTACAAAACTTCTATTTATACTTCAGTTGATTTCCCAAAGATCGATTTAAGTCTGTTTGCAAAGTGACACTTAGAGTGAGTAACTGCTCGGAGCTTTTTTTGTTGTTGAATCATATGGAAACTTCTTTTTTATTTTATTGCAGATTGGTAACAGTATCTCAATAGTGTCTGAACTTACACTTCTGGCGGTACATCTCAGCTATCCAAGCATTAAATGGGAGATTATTTTCATGCTAAACATGCTGTGGCTGTCTGCTCCTAAAACATTGAAGACAGTAGAATTCATAGTCTTAAAATGTTGACATGTCTCCCACTCTGACCATTTCATGCATTCATTTCAACCAAACATTCTTGGTTCTTAGGGGTCTCTACCTTACTTTCTGTTCCCACAATGATGCTGTCAAGTCATCATTGTAGGCTTTTATGATAGGCAGCAGTGCTGTTTGTAGGCTCAGTCTTCAATGGCTGTCAAATTCTCTTCTAATGTCTGCCATAGCTCCTTTGTCAAAGCTTATGATTACCTGTAGTATTGCTAAAAAACAAAAACTAAAACTCAGACCCCAAAGATAACATCCAATTGCTTAAAAATTGGTTTAAGCAACTATCTATTTTTATTTTTACAAAGGAAATACTGTGCCAAACTGGAAGCTCTTCCAAGATATGGATTAAACTATTTTGATTTAAATGTTCTGATATTGATTTTAGGTTGTTTTTCTTATACAACCTATTACTTCAAGAGCCATGTAAACTTTGCTACCTCTTGGGAAACTAGTTCAATATCTCCAATTTTAATATCTCATAGAAACAATAACTTTCAATGTAATACAAACTTAGTAAAAAATTTTGAAATTTTGTCAAAAATTTGAAAGAAAAAACATGTATCAGAATATAATATAATGCTAGTTGTTTTACTTTGAGTTTTATTAGTAATAGTGATAGAATTAACCTAAATGTTTTATTTTTGAGAATTTCATGTATGAATGCATGTATACACAAATCATGTATTTATAACATTTGCATGGCCCTTTCTCCACCAATGACTCCAGTGTCCCCAGCAGTGACCTTCTAAATGTATGATGTTGTCTTCTCTAATAATTATATATATATGAGCATGCATGTATGGGCGCATGTGCATACCCCCCCCCATCTTCTGGCTTAAGCTTCAGATTTTAAAATGCAACTAGAAATATGCACTACTCCTATGGTCATCTCAAATCACTTTGACACATTTACTTTCAGCCTTAAAAGAAACTTACGGGTGCAGGTGGGGACTCCTATGGAAGATTTAGGAGAAGGATTGAATGAACTGAAGAGGATGGCAGCCCTCCAACAGCATCAACTAACCTGGACCCTTGGGAGCTCCCAGAGACTAAGAAACTAACTGAATACCATACACTGGCTGGTCCAAGGCACATACGTAGCAGAGGGGGGCTGTTTTCTCTGGCCTCAGTGGGAGAGGATGTGCCTAATCTTGTAGAGACTCAAAGCCCCAGAGTGGTGGAATACCTGGGGTGGGGCTCCCTCTCAGAGGTGAAAGGGACAGGAAACTTGGGGAAGAAATCTGCAAGGGCAGACAGGGAAGGGGGCACCATTTGAGATATAAATAAAAAACAATCAGTAAAGATATATGTTTAAAGTTTCATTTGTTATAAAAATGTTCAAATAAAACTCTTAGGATCTACTCTGACAAATCATCTCATTCTAATACAATTACAAATCCTTAATACTAAATATTTTTTATATTTTCCCATACATGACAATGAGAAGAACACTTTTGGACATAAATATTGGTCTAATTTCTGAAGAGTTTTTGTTCTGCTTTTTGAAATAAGGCCTCACTATGTGTTCAGAGGAATCTGAAACTTAGTATATACTCCAGTCTGGCCCTAAACTCTTGATCGTCTAACCTGACCCTCCACTGTTAGGAGTGCAGTGTGCACAACAGAATCTGTCGCTAGGTGACTTATTGATGGTAATCTCCTAAAAATAGTGTCATTCAAGCAAACATGAACATCTTAGTTAAAATATATTTACACTATCTAGTTGCTTTTATAGTAAGTTTTATGAGTCTTTATCTCCACTGAAGGTCCTTACCTTACTCCTTACCTAGAAAACAACCAAAAGTGTGGCTTCTGACAAGATGGTTACAAGCGACACAGCTTTTCGGAAGTTATATAATTTTACTAGAGTGCAGACTTCTCTGTATAACACAGAGAGTCACGTTAACTGCCCTGTAACTCTGCTTTGTTGATCATGTGTGTAAAGTTATTTTAATGTTTATGTTAGCTTTCAGACACTGCACAACAGATGTATTGTAGTCAAAAAACATTAGCTGTTCTGAGTAAAATTCTCTATTATATAAATAAAGCATAATTTATTCTCTTGATATTATTTTAATGTTAAAAACGTATCAACACAATAATATAAACACAATGCACAGTTAAAATATTAACTGCGAATATCTAATATAGATTTCTTTATGTCCTTGCAGCCTCACATTTAGTTGCCAATGCCGTCTTACCACATTATTCTTTTTTCATTCAGTATTCAGTGAGTGTCAGTCAGCCTCCCCTCACTGCTTTTGTTACAAATAGTTCCTTGCAGATAAACGTGGACCACGTTATAAGGTGTCTCCATTCAGTTACAGCGGAGCATGGTAGGGAGGTTCATCTAAGGGAGTCTAAGGCTGGTAATGTGTTAGAATGATTTCTAAAGAAAAGTAATGCTATGAGTTTAAAATTCCTGGCATGCTGGGGGATTCTCAAAGGAAGTGAGCATCCATTTCACTGTAAGCCAGGCACTACTCCTCAGCCTGCTCTTCAGCTCTAAGCAGAGCTATGTTCACACAATAGGTGCTCAATATACACATTCATTGGCTTCAGCAGGAGTTAGAGAATTATCTTTGTGGTTTCAGTGTTGTACACAGATAAAAGTGTTAGCCACAGTTCACAAGATCCCTACATAACAACAAAGTAGAAATACAAATCCGATAGCATGTTAACGCTTAAGGACAAAAATCCATTCTTGATTTCCTTTGGACAGCTATTAAAGCCCCTTGATGGGGAGACTACAAAGAGAGCCTGGCATCTCTTAGAGACCTTAATTCATGCCTGCAAACACCACTATTGAGCTCTTCGTTTATCAGTGCTCCTTCTGTGCTCATATTCTATAAAGCTACAATAGTGGAAACACATTTTGTTGTTACAATTAAAACTGATTATAGTTTTTAACCAGAACAATCAATATTTTAATGGTTAAATGAAAGATCACTCTTTGATAAGGGTTTAACTTTTCAAACTTTTACCTATTTGGGACCAAAAACATCTGTATGATCATTTCTGGTGAGTTTAAGTTACCCCCTCCATTTTGTTTTTGATGCATTATGAAATCCACAGAAATGAGTTTCTGATGAGGCTTAATTGCCAAGCTAACATCAATAAATATTTGCCAGGTGATTGCAAAACTCAGTGCATAGAGCAGGGTACAGTAGAATGTGCTGCCCCTCTTTGCCAAAGGATGTTCCAAAGGACACTTGGATTTCAGCAAACCACTGCTGGCCAGCGTGCACCAATGGCTGTCCCTAGATTCCGTCCCTGCTCAATCCCTGCTAGATAGAGCTTTAGATCTGCGGATGCACTTGCACCTTTCACGGTTGCCGAGCGTCTTCTTCACCTGAACACCTTGTTCAGAGCCATCCGACTGCCTGTCTTCAGACTTACTTTACAGTAAAGAACAAAATGTTCCCAGCAAGACAGTTCTACTTACGAATGGAGATTCTCACAGACTTAAATTCTGAAACGTACAAGAGATGGTCGGCGCTAAACGACAGGTTGCTATGGTTACATTCTTCTGTGGCTCAGATGGGGATAGGGGCCAATTATCAAGTTTTGTTTGGCTGATTTTAAGTAGTTTGTTACCTGGATACTCAACAAATAAGAAAACTAGGTGGAGGGAGGGGGCTTGTTTACTTCTTCCCTAGAAAGGAAACACACATCATGGAAGAAAGAAAAGACAAAGAATAAAACACCCCTCAAATTCTAAACTACATGGTAAATAATTTAGTTTGGATAAATAGTTTCCTAACTGCTAACTTTATTTAGAAACTCACACAAGGCCTGACAACCAAGATAGGTTATATACTGCAAATTGGATTTATTTGTTATTTTTCTGTTGACCTGATAACGCCTGCTTTAAGTAACTCTTGTCCCCCTTGCCAAGTTTGCTTGGTGAATTCCAGGTTTCTCTCTCTCTCTCTCTCTCTCTCTCTCTCTCTCTCTCTCTCTCTGTGTGTGTGTGTGTGTGTGTGTGTGTGCATATGTCTGTGTATGTGTGTATAAGTGTGTGTGTGTGTCTGTGTGTGTGTTTGTGGGTGTGATTATGTGTGTAGGAGTTTGTGAGTGTGGCTATGTGTATACATGTGGATGTGTGCATGCGTGTGTATGCATGTTTGTGTGTGCATTTTAATAGTTACTGCTCTTGCCAGTTTTGCTTGCCCTACCTTCTCCCTTCCGTGATTGAAGCGGGATTGTTAATTAATGATATTCCAGAGGCAATTTCTGGAGTTACTATTGGAAAACCCTTCTTAATTAACAAAATGACAAATCTGCACTGCAGCAGCACAGCAGCGAAGTTCATCTGTGTCATTCAAAAGCCATGATTTCAAAACGCCCCCGACACATTTTCATGAGGATGTTGGGCACTTAAACTCTAGATCTTTTATCAAAGGTTTCCCAAAAATCTGGAGAGGAGCAATGATGGGGGAACGGGGAAGGAAGAACTGGACAAAATTAAAACCCTCCCCTGTCACTGTAATAGCTCACTTGGGCCCGGCAGCAGAGCATCTTAACTTTGTCAAGTGTGTCTGCTACTCATCCATTCCATCTCCTGCTTGTTATCGAAGTTTCAGATTAAATGTAAAGATTTGAATATATTGCCATAATAAATTTATAAGTGGATATTTAAAGAGCAAAGATTTGAATGACACAAATGAACCTCTGTGCAGCAGAAAAGTGGGTAGGATTTGCAGAGAGATGCCACAGAAGTCAGAAATGACTGCTGGAAATCGCCTTAATTAAAAAAAAAGAGAGAGGGAGGGAGAGCTGCATACATCTCCATAGAAAGTATTGAACATGAAATTAGGCTTACATTTCATTATTTATGCTACTTAAAATAATGTCATAAAAGCTTTCGAAAATATGATTAAACTTTATTACTCAAATGTAAGACACTAGGAAGGTAAGGTGTTGAAATAGAGTGCAAGGATATGATTCCCAAATTAAACTAGAGTGTTAAAATATATGGTTTTCTTTATATTTATAAAATGCAATTCATTTTCAGAATTACATTTTGCTAATCGAGTAACAATCTCAGTATAACAAACTGAAGATCGGGCCTTTCTGTGAATGCTTTCCACAAGGGGAACAATGTTTACTTTGGATGTCACAGGGAAACCACACAAGCTGCTCCCCAGGGTTCACATCACCTCTGTTCAGGATGAGCATGAGAGCAGTGCTGGGAGGTTCCCACTGCATTGTGTGGTGTGCTGTGAGAATCATGTGCAGGGTGAGAATGTGTGGGAGATAGAATAAGGGCACGGAGTAAACTGTTCGACAGAACACTGATCTGGCCTGACTTCGTAGTGCCACCCAAGCACAGTTAACCCTGGAGGTCAGCAGACAGAGAAGAACAAGGTGGCCATCTGAGGAGATTTAAGATGAGTCGAGTAAGCATTTGTCAGCTGTCTCAACCACAGTTTAAAAGTGTGCCCGTGACTTCCACTAATCTTTTCTTCTCATTTCTTCCCACGAATGTAAGATTTCATGTGTTTCCATGTTCTATACCACAGAAGGGTTGTGTGAAGAAATGGTTATAAGGACTACAGGAAGATGGGAAGAGAAATATATTCAAGAGTAGCAATAAAAAGTTCAGAATAATAACATTTGGAGGGGTATGTTTAGGCCACTTTCTGAGTTTATACAAATAAGAATTATGTTCAAGATGATATCTGCTTTGAACATGAATGGCAGCGGATTGGTCACATACTAAATCCGAGACTCAGTGTTTTGATTCTGAGTACATAGATATTAAGTCTTAAGCGTGGTCAGTTCTGGTACTTTAAAAATTACTTATATGATAATTAAGCTTATGGTGTGAGTTTAGTAAATCTAGGGAGAGTGTTGTAAATGAGGGATTTTCCTAAACAATCCAAATCAGTACCCTGTTGTCTGGTGGCAGGGTTGTAACTTGGCTGCACTGTGGAAATATTTGAACAATTGAGTTTGAACCTATTATAAAGTCAAACTAAGAGTAAACGATCTTTGACCTTTAGAATTTATTCTGTTGGTTAGATAAGTGATTGTACAAAATTAGAAGACTCATTGTAATACATGGCACAGATATCCTATAAAGGACATGAAAATGGATTTCTAAATCCTGGGTTGTAGCACAGCCACATTTAGATGCTGTCACTGCAGCACTCAGCCCAGAAGTTCTCCAAAGACTTCCCTCACCACCAAGAAAAGTTTAAGGAAAGAAGGATGGATGAAAACCTGTCAGTGTTCTTCATACTTAAGACAATGTTTTTAATTCCTAGTTTTTTGATTTCCTCTTCCACACAGATAGTCTATGGATTTATTGGTTATAATATGAGTAAGTCCATCTTGTCCTTTGGGTTACATTAGCAAACTCAACAGAAGCCCATGGTCTCTTCTATTATTATGTAAATATATAAAATGTTTACTAAAGTTTCTCTTCCCTGACCCAGATCTCTGCTATTTTCCCAGGCTCATTAATATATACAGGAATGCTTGCTAATGCTTGAATATCCACCTGGAAGCCATGGGTAACATAGGCTTAGTCTCATGAACTCTGGACAGCTCCCTGTACAATCTCCCCTTCTCTGTCCACCTTTTCTATCCATGCCTCAGAGGTAGTTCCTAGAAGCCTATAACTTCTTCGAGACTTGGGATCAAAATCCAGTTTGTATTCCCTAGGTTTGGGGCCATCCATTAGACCATGCTTGACCTTCAAGAGCTTAAGAAAACAGACCTTGCCTCCCCAAGAAGTCATCAGTTGTCAATATCTCTCTATCTAGGGGTTAGGGCTCATAAGCTCCTCCCCCTCTATACTAAAATGTTGGCTTGTTTGTTCTTGATCAGATCTTGTGCAGGAAACTAGGGTTGTTGTGTTTATGAGTGCAGTGGTCCTGCAGGGTACAGAAGACTTTGCTTCACTCTGTTTCTCCCTGACCTACGGTTCCTCTTCTGTGAAGGTCTGGGGCCTTTCATGGCGTGGGGAATGCAGATACCAATGTCGCGTTTGTGGCAGAGGACCCCACTAACATTTAGTTTATGACTTTAATAGTCCATCTCTAGTACAGAAACAATTTAGTTGGAAACATATATTGCAATTCTGTTTCATCTACCTGCAGTCTCCTCCAGCCCACAACCCCACCGAGTCCATGTGAACGCCACTCCCATTACATTATGTCACTTTCTACCAACTCGACTTTTTACTGTTCTGCTTTATTATACGGATTTTCCTACTGTTCCTTGAAGATTCCAAGGCATTGTTTCTTACAACTTCACACTTACTTCCCTCCCATGTCTACAATACACACATTCTCCTGATCCATATTGTTTCGTCCATTTCTCTTACTTAGCACACTGTTCAAATATCATCTTAGCATATTCCTTCCCTATCCTCTTTAAATAATATATGATTTAATACAGACACACCTAACTCTCTGTTTCTTATCTTTCTTTGCTATTTATTTTACAGTATCACCTGGTCATTACACATTTATTCATACACATATTTTTATCATCAGACATTAATGTAATGTAAATTTCATGAGAACAAGTATAGGCTTATATTTTCCAAAACCTTACTTTAATAAGCGTACTTAAATGTTTTGACCTCCCTTCTAGTCTACCACCCACTAAAGGTAGGGGAAAGGAAAGGTTAATAGGGCAAAGGAGGACATGGGCCTGTTTAGAAATAGTTCTTTGGGTGAATCCAACCTGCGTTGTCAGGATATCAGCAGTTTAGTTCATCATTCATGAAACAGCAATGGCCATTTGATCCAGAAGAAACAGCAAGGCTCTGCCAATCAGCTGGAGTCACAGAAGTGGCAAGCAGTCCCCAGAACACCGTCAGATGATCTTTGGTTTCTCTCTACAAATTCACAACAAACAATGACCAGTAAAGAGAGTCAGGGGGAACCAATACTACACACCATCGTCCACTGTATGTTGAGTTATATTTATATCCTTTCCAAATATTGAATGCTTTCTTAAGCATCTGCTCTAGCAAAACATCACATGTACTTTTTCCAGACAGCATCCAGAAAAACCCCATGTGTCTGCTCCAGCAAAACATCCTCTCATAAGACAGTTTCCAGGGAAAAATCACATGACACAACTGAGTTTCCACCTCAAACAAGATTTTCTCTTGTTGTATATTATGTATATAGTACTAGAGTCATATCAGCACATATTAAGACGCATACAAGAAGAACATAGACATATGTAAACCAGAAAAATGTATTTGTCATATCAGTGGGTAAATTATACCAGATGATATGCAGGATATGCAGCTCCCTGAAAGGAAGCATGAGAAAAGCAACAAGTTTGCA
Source organism: Rattus norvegicus (assembly GCF_021556685.1). Lineage (NCBI taxonomy): Eukaryota > Metazoa > Chordata > Mammalia > Rodentia > Muridae > Rattus > Rattus norvegicus. Next base: position 14,293,131 of record NC_141535.1, read on the forward strand.
TAGCGATTTTTTTCAATGCAATTTTCCCATATGCTCTATTCAGATGCTAGCATTGTTTGCACACTAGAATTCTTTAAGCAAGAGATATATTTTGAAATTATTTGGAAATTTAGGTGATGTATCACCTAATCAGTGTTGTAGGAAAAATTCCAGAAATTAATTTTATATAATCATGTGACTTCTCTTCAGCCAATTTTATTTGTTCATTAGTTTGTTTTATGCTTTCTTAAGTGTTTTATTATAATTTACCTTCCTCATTTGACTGAGAAATGTTACTATGAGAATAAAAGATGAAACATTTACTTTTGAGTGAAAATTGTGAAATTTACTTAAAACATCCCCAAATACTCAGTTAAAAAATAGTTTCCTCTAAAGCTGATATACAGAAACAGACACCTGACATGTACATTTAGACTTAAGAGTAAGTCATGTATGTATTTATTTTTATATATTTAAGGGATAAGGCACATAATAAAGTCACATAAGCCAAACAACTTTGCGGAGGTTAAAAACAGCAGGCAAGGACAGAAGCTAAGGACGGGCAAGTCTTAAAGTTCTTGAAGCAGGGACAGTGTGCTTGGTGCTGTTGCCTGCAGTCTGTCCATGCTTTGTTTCACAGCAAACAGAGACTTGTTTGGCTTCACAGATTACTTGCTCCAAATATAATTTAGAAAAAATAAAGCAAATATATCCTCAAAATAAAGGACTTTCTTTTGAGGGTTTTTGTAAAGGGAGATTTTATGGAACAGTGATCCGTTCTGTTCTTATATGTCACATAGTTTTTGACAACAAAGACGTCACTATGTAACTCAAACCCTCATAAGGAGTTTAATAGTATTTTACAGTGCCTTGTGTGTTCATCACACACAAAAATCATGAAGACGAAGGAAGGGTTTCAGATAAAATAGAGCTTGAATATTTAGTGACCAATAGAAGCCTATCACCCTCCTTGAGCCCTCCGTTCTGGTATTGACTGCTGTTTTAAGGGAACACGATAGGCACTGTACTTATGCCTCTTAGAAGAAGAATTCCTCAAACTTCTATTCCTCAAAACTTCTATTGCATTCCCAATGAGAGTCCCTTTTATGGTTTGTAAATGCCTGCCCCAGAAGTGGCACTGTCCGAAGGTGTGGCCCTTTTGGAGTACGTGTGTCACTGTGGACCTTAAGACTCTCATTCTAGTTGCCTGGAAGCTAGTCTTCTGCTAGCAGCCTTCAGATGAAGATGTAGAACCCTCGACTCCTCCAACACCAGGCCTCACTGGATGCTGCCATGTTACCTTGTTACCTTGTTACATGTTACCATGTTACCTTGATGATAATGGACTGAACCTCTGAATCTGTAAGCCAGTCCCAATTAAATGTTGTCCTTATGAGAGTTGCCTTGGCCAGGGTGTCTATTCAAACAGTAACACCCTAACTAAGCAGGTTCCAAGAGTGGGGAAAACGTTTTGGGGCAGGGGGCAGAGATAAACAACAGAGATGATGCTTAACAGTCATAATGGTCATTAACAGGGAAACATATACTCTGGATTTCCCACTTGTTAGAGAAAGGGAAGTCATATATTTCAATATTTTCCAATCAATATTACTGTTCAATTTTTAAAAAGAGGGGGTATAATTATTTACTTATTTTCTTTTGTGTGCATGTGTGTATATGCATTTGTGTGTGCAAGTGCTACAACATGTGTGTGGCAGTCAGAGTCAGAGGAGAACAGATAGCACGTCCTTCTTTACTTCTACCATGTAATTTTGAACTCAGATTTTCAGATTGGCAGCAAATATCTTCACTCCAGAGCCAGGGTTTTTACTGTCAGGAAAAGTATTTTGTCCATGTCTATATTTTTATGTGCTGTATTTTATATGTTCTGGATACTTTGTTCTTGTTTGTTATTTAGGATCTAATTATCTTTTCCCAGTACATGTTTTGAAGCTAAATCTGTGTTTTAACTAGGTTTGTGGAATCTGCTGTAACAACATATGAACAATTCAATAAATTGAATTGGTTCTGCTTCTTTTTGTGTGTTTTGGTTGTTTGTTTGAAGTGCGTTCCTTGTTGTGAAGGCCATGACATGACTTTTAAATGTTCTAAAAGCCCTAAAGTTTCAGCCCTTCTTTACTTCAGTCGCTTTGAGTTGCTTCTGTTTATGTTATGAGAAGGGACATCAGTGCCTCCACTCGATTTTTGTATTCACAGTGAGATGTGACATCATTTTCTACAAAGACGGTAAAGAGACCAAATTTTATTAGACAATCTTTTCTTATTAAACTGAAAATATTTGTTTGCATGGAAAAAGAATCATGTATACAAAAGCAACATTCTCTTCTCTTCATTAGATTTCATTGTCTGTTGAATGGCGCCTCTCACCTCTCTCCACTTCCCAGCCCCACCTCAAATCGTCAGAGACATTCTTAGCTCTTTCTACTCGCATAGATGTTTCAGAATATTTATTCTCAAGTTGCATGAACAGTGTTGCCTAGATTTTTAATTGTCCTCATGCTAATTTTGGGAACACAGTTATGTATAAAAGGTTTTCTCAGACTTTGTTTCAGAGAAAATAGAACTTATTGTTACCTGTGTTTCTGGCATGTATAATTTTGTACTTTATTCATATATGTCTAACTCAGGATGGTGATGTTGGCTTCGGCAACAGTGGTGATATGTGTGTGTGTGTGTGTGTGTGTGTGTGTGTGTGTCTCTCTCTCTCTGTGTATGTTTATATATGTGTTTACTATATGTGTGTATGTATGTGTGCATTGTATGTATGTAATGTATATGTGTATATTGAGTATGTGTATGTGTGTATCATATATATGTGTGTTGAGTGTGTGTGTGTGTGTGTGTGTGTGTGTGTGTGAGAGAGAGAGAGAGAGAGAGAGAGAGAGAGAGAGAGAATTTATTACTTTGAGAGGTGTTAACGTAAGTCTTTCCTGGAGACAAGAATAAATTTTCTAGCCTTTTAACAAGATCTGGTTAAGGAAATTATCAAAGATATAATATGAGACTCAAGAGTTCCTCTGAGACCTTCCCCAGGTGATATCAGCCTTTTCCTACTTTAAACACAAGCTTAACCTTCTATTATTTGTTTAAGCTTTTAACTGACAGAAAAAATTTATGGAAGTGATAAATTCTCTCTGGCATGAATTTATTTTCAGTCTCCTGATCCCAGCAGAACTCTTTGACTTAACTTAATTCTGAGACAGAGAATTGGTCACCAAATCCCTAATAACTAATTATGATTGCCCTCTGACCATTTACTTATTATAAAAGAACTATTCGTACACTTATGGCTTGCTTCTTTGTGAATGGAATTATTTCCCTCTAATTCACATAGCATCAAGATGACCATTTAAAAAATAATTATCTTATTTATTTATATTACAAGCGTTGTTCTCCTTCCCATTCTTCTCTCCATGAATCTTCCACCCCATAACCCTCCCCTTTGACACTAAGGTAGAGCTTCCCCACCTACCCACCCACTCACTCCCCACCCCTCTAGTATCCCCTTTCTCTAGGGCATCGAGCCTCCACCGACCCAAGCACATACCCTCCCACCGAGGCTAGACAAGGAGGCTACATATATAATGGGGATCACAAACCAGCCCATGTATGCTGTTTGGCTGGCGGCTTAGTCCCAGGGAGCTCTTCGGGGTCCTTGATAAGTTGATGCTGTTGTTCTTCCTAAGGGGTTGAAATCGTCTTCAGCTCCTTCAGTCCTTCCCTAAACTCTTTCACTGGGGTCCCTGGGCTCAGTCTAGTGGTTGGCTGTATCTGCACACAATGACCATTTATATGTAGAATGATTCCATTCACAATGTCACAGGTTCACAGTAAGGTGTTGTACCTATACTGAAGCCTACTCTGACAGCATCTTTACCTGGTTTACCCTGTTTGGTACATTTGTTTCCACTGTGACTGCTAGTTCTTATGGGAATCTAAAGAAGCTTCGTAAATGATTCAGGGAGCAGATATTATTGGTATGAAATGGATTTTAAGAGTAACAAGCAGTGGGGTCATGCAAGGGTATGACAGAGGAGAAGGGAAAACTCTTCAACTGACAAATGTCTGTCAGCCGTGGCTTGAGCAGGTTTGCCGATGCCGTCCATGTTTGTGATGTATAATCTTGTCCTGTTTATTTCATGGACTTGAAGCAATCTCTTCCTTAAAAATTAATTTTCATGTAAATATTTCCATGTGTTTAATAAGAAGTAAAATGATATCTCTCTCTCTCTCTCTCTCTCTCTCTCTCTCTCTCACACACACACACACACACACACAGGCATGCATACATGTGCGCACACACTTTTTACTCACAGGACAGACTCAAAATTGTGTGAATTCTAATGTTTATAGCAAAGCCAGTGCTTTGTTCTGCTTTAGGAGGCACACTCTTACCTTTTAAAATTTCCCACTAGAATTTTCCAGAATAACAAAAATGTGAGTCTTTCATAAAAGAGAAAAGAATCTGCTCTCTTCATTTAATCCATAAGGTACGATATATAAATGCCTGTGCAGTTCCCATGGAAGTGAAATTTCATTTAGGGTTCTGTGAGTGTGCATATACATGTGTATAAAAAAATCATATGAAAAAAAATCAGTCAGGCTAATTTCTGATGAGTTAAACACATGCATATGGTAAAAAGGTCCCTTGGTCCCATATACTAATTTTGAAAGGCATTGGAGGTGAGCTCCCTAAAAATATAGTATATTAATTATTTATACATATCTTCTAGTTTTTAAAGTGTCCTGTAGACTCAGTGGTACCATGTCATCTTACCTCCCTCTCCTCATGTTGGCGTGTGTCACTGTGTGCCACTCTCACCTTGGCAGACAAAGCTGTACTTGAGATAATTTTCAGAATTAGACAGCAAACTCCCAACTCTTGCCCGGTCCAAAAGCAACTCACATGACCACATAGAACACCCAGCATGTGATATCAGGAATGTAACTGGGTAGACGTGGGTGTAATCTAGTAGCTTGGTTTTGGTCCTAGAGAGCACATACTATCATGGTTTACATGAATTAATTTGGCAAAAATGTTCAAGCCTGAAACCCTGCCAAGGGCAAATGTAACTGTTCTATTTTACTGAGTTAATTTTGAGGGACTCTAGTTTAAAAGTTATATATATATATATAAGTATACACACACACACACACACACACATATGTGTGTGTGTGTGTGTGTGTGTGTGAGTGTTTTGCCTACATGTATGTCTGTGCACTACTTGCACATACGATGCCTGTGGAAGACAGAAGAGAGCATCAGATCCCCACTGAACTGGAATTACTGAAGGTTGTGAGATACCACGTGGGTGCCACACTCAAACCTGGGTCCTTTGGAAGAGTAGCTGGTGCTCTTAGCTGCTGAGTCACCTCTCTGGTCCCTACTGCTACTGTTTCTGGCAACTTTATTTTATTCAGAAGAAACACACAAAACATTTCCCCCTTGAAAATTTTAAAGCACAAAAGGATGGCTCTGGGGGTGTGTTTCCTCATCACAAACCCTAATGCTTCATATAATTCCAAAAATCATGACAGCCAAACGAGAAACACAATTTTCCTAAAAGGGATATCTAATCACACCCTTACTTAATGCTCATGAATTTTGACTTTCTTGCCTCCTGTTTCAGGGGTTAGCAAATTCAAAAGCAATTCCCTTTGCATATAGACAAATATAAGAGAGAATTTCCTCAGAGTAAGATATGCTTACTTTCTGTATAATCAGGTTTGTGCTATTTTCTTTTTACATTTTTATGTTTGAAACCTCAAAGCTCACCCAAGTGACACACTTCCTCCAAAAAGGCCACACCACCTAATCATGCCACTCCCTGTGGGCTTATGGGATCCATTTTCATTCAAACCACCACAGATCTGAAAAGGCATTTTCAAATGTTTAAAATCAAGCAGGCACTTTTTTCTCTTGTTTGTTTATTTTGTTTTCAGGCTATGAGATGAATCAAAAGCATCTTCGTCCTTTTTGTGACTGTCCCTGAAAATTTATGCTGTGAGCACTACTCTACCCCAACTGAGAAGAATGATAGCTAAAAACTGATTATATAAAGTTTGTAAGACAGTGCTTTTCCCAAAGAAAATGTATTCTAAGAAGCAACTTAGCAAATGATACATAAACCTTGAGCCTGTGGGTCCTAGTATCTCTCCAGAGAGACAGTAACAAGTTGCTTTGGATAGCATATAAAGGAACAGGAGTCAAGCTTGTGGGTAAAACTACAGGCTCACTATCTCTTTACTTATCTTGCCATATTACCTAAAGATAAGAGAGACAGCGCAAGCTCTATTTGACTTTTCAGATCTGTGGGTTTGAATGAAAATGGATCCCATAGGCCCATAGGGAGTGGTAAGGTTAGGACACGTCTTGTTGGAGGAAGTACGTCACTAAGGGTAGGCTTTGAGGTTTCAGATGTTCAAGCCAGACTCAGTACTCTGTATTCTTGCTAACCACTGGTCCCGATGAAGAACTCTTGGATCCTTCCCCAGCACCATGTCTACCTATGTGTCACCATGCTTCCCATTATGACAATAGTAGACTAAACCTCTGTAGTGTAAGCTAGCTTCAGTGAAATATTTTCTTTTCCCAGCAGTAGAAACTCTTAAGACAAGATCCATCAGAACTTAATTCTATGCTGTTTGGATAACTTCCTTGTTTTTGAATATTTTTCTCACCTTTGCTATCATAGTGAAGCCAGCACAAATAACCAGTGTGACCTCTACAAGATTGCCTCTACTGGCTAATGGGCTCAGCAGCCCAGGCAATGGAAGATCTCCTCCAGGATAGATATGCAATGACATTCTAGACCTTATCACAGCTCCTGACACTGAGGGGGTAATCAGTTTGCATGTATTAAAGTATGGAAGAAAAGAAATGAGGACTGTTCACCACTTCAAATCATTTAATTCTTCTTTAGAAGCAGTATCTTTCTTCCATAGAGTGATTCACCATAGTGACTTGACTCCTGTTGTTCCTTGGGCTCTGCTGTTGTTGCGAGGTTATCTCTTTGAGGCTAAGTCATGAGTATGAAATGTCATTAGATCCATTAAGTCCATGCATCCTACAGTAAGGACAAATGCTTCAGCACAGCTAGTCGTATGTCTTCTTTACCATTTGCAGTGAAGAGTAATGAAAAATTGTTACAAAACATGGCATGTAGCTGTTACCACTGAAACAACCTGAACTGCTTTCTGAGAGTGCTGTCACTGTCCTAATTCTTACTAAATGTTAAACAAGTTTCTGTGCTAAAATATATTGAGTTGAAACAGTGGATTTGGAAAGATGCTGTTCTAAATCCCATCTTCTAATTTTCATTTAATGGGTCTAAATTCCTTGAAGTCTCAGATGTTAAAGATTTTTTTTCAGAAAATCTTAAGTTATGGTTCTGAATCCCTTTGGAGAAGTTGCTTATGAATATTAACTGTACCTCAGGATGCACTGTGTCGATATGAGACTCGTTGGAGCACAGGATTAGTGAGTGGCCCATGATGAATAATGGGCTCAGTGTGGAGAGTTTAAGTATTCCAAAGAACAGATTCTGTATGATACTGTAAAATGTCTTGTAGCTTCATGTCTGATTTTGAAATGTTACAGTGCTTGCTTATTGTCCCAGCATGATCTTCTACACAGTTGGGGAGTGCTTTTTTAAAGTAATACAAATGCATGAGTGTCAGAAATACCTTCAAATATCGAGGACTGCATCTTTAAGGAGTGCATTTGGCATTAACAGCCCTTTCCAGCTAATGAGTTTCTCAAGTTACAAGAATAATGGCCTTTTTAATCTTAGCAAGAGTAATTAAACAGACATTTGTTATTAATGATGTTGTTAATGGTAGAAGATATTGAATTTTCACTTTGGATGTTACATTGCTAGAGAGTGATTTTTTCAAATATCAGATATATGAATAGATGATGGTTTTAAAAGCACAATATCTCCTTAAGAGCACCGTGAGGTAATAATTATTTAAAACCGGGAAAACTACCTTAACTTTCATTAATACCAGGAAAATGAAATACTTCAAATTGAGTCACAACTTTTATGAGCAGAGGATTTGTTCATGAATTTTGCTCATCAGTTGAAATATTGTTTATCCTACTGAGATAGATGTGTATATCAGTAAGTGAACATTGAAGAAACAAATCCAATAGGAAACAATAGATAATTAAGTAGGGATTTATTACAGAAATTGCCTTGGATCACATTGGCTTCTGAGAAGTCCAAATGTTCTATTTCAAGATCAGAAACCAGGGCAGACTTGACTGAAAATGAGTCTAAATCTGATTGACAGTTGGAGTAGTTGCTGTTGTTGAGTTCTGGATTGAGTTCCATAAACCGAGTCACTTGCTGGGGGCAGGAAGAGGTGTGTGTTTCAGCTATGAGAGAGTATTTGATCTTCATCCGCCTTTTTGTTACATTTGATTTCTCATTAGATTCGCTGTTATTTATAGGGTTTGGTTAGAGTAATCTTTTTATTAGTATATATTAATAATATATAATGGGTTTCAGTTTAATTTCAACATTTTTACACATATATTTGATCATATACAGCTCATCACTATCACTTATCCTCCTTAGAGGCTGCTGATTCTCTTCCTCAATTCTGAGAGTGCAGTTATTTTCACTTCTTTTGGATGCAATGACTGTCTTTAATTGTGATTACTTCCAGGAGCATGGACAACTTGCTAGTATTGGTACTACTGAAGAAAATGTCTCTTCCTGCCCTGGCAACAATTAACTACTTGCAGATCCTCAGGGAAAATGGGGATCTCTTGTCCCCATTATCCAAGAAAGAATGTTGAGTACCCAAATTTTGTACAAGGTCTTCTGTAGGTCGTCGCAAGTACTTTGTATTCCAAAGTACAAGGATGATGTCATGACCAGAAGATGGTGTTCTACAGCATTCTGTGTCTTTCTTTGGGTGTTACATTCTTCTGCCAACCTATCCTTTACAAATGAATTAAAATTTAAATGACTTTTCAAAATACCCTGCAAGGCATATCAAGAAATGATGCTCAGCTAGTTTTTCTCACAGACCATCTTTAGCCCAGCCAGGTTGACAAATAAAATTAACAATGGCAATGTAACAACCCATGGTGTAAGAGAATTACTTCTTCAATCTTCTTCAAATTAGAAAGAAGTTGACGTAAGTCCATTTTCCCTTCCTGTTTTCCTCCAGTTCTGTTCAAAATCCATCCTAATTTTCAAAGGTTACATTAATTGACATTATTTAAATATTTATTGCATACCAACTACTGACAGTTCTATTCACTGAGGCTAAAGTATAAAAATTGCATTTAAAAACACGAATATAACAAATAAACAAAAAGAAATATGTAGGAAGGCAAAAATCACTTTCATTATGTTTAAATGGTATTAATAAATTAGTCAAAATGGAACCAACCAGTCTGAAACCTGTGAGTCTTCATTTGGTCCTATCTGGTAGCTAAACATAAGTTGAAAGACTTTTCTCTCTGCCTTTGAGATTCCTCCTCCTCCTCCTCCTCCTCCTCCTCCTCCTCCTCCTCCTTCTCCTCCTTTTCTTCTTCTTCTTCTTCTTCTTCTTCTTCTTCTTCTTCTTCTTCTTCTTCTTCTTCTTCTTCTTCTTCTTCTTCTTCTTCTTCTTTTTCCTCTTCTTCTTCTTCTCCTCCTCCTCCTCCTCCTCCTTCTTCTTCTTCATATTTTTGATGTTTATGTATTTTTAAAGTTTATTTTTCTTTAATATTTTATATATTTATATTTCAAATGTTATGCCCTTTCCACTTTCTCCCATACCCCCTTTCCCTGCTTCTATGAGGATGCTCTCACTCCCACCCAGCCACTTTAACCTCAATACCCTGGCATTGCCCAACATTGGGGAAATGAGCCTTCACAGGACCAATGGCTTTTTTTCCTATCGATGTTGGACAATGCCATCCTTGACCTCAAGCTGTATTACAGAGCAATAGTGATAAAAACTGTATTGGTACAGAGACAAGCAGGTAGATCAATGGAATAGAATTGAAGACCCAGAAATGAACCCACACACCTATGGTCACTTGATCTTTGACAAAGGAGTTAAAACTATCCAATGGAAAAAAGATAGCATTTTCAACAAATGGTGCTGGTTCAACTGGAGGTCAGAATGTAGAAGAATGCAAATTGACCCATTCTTATCTCCTTGTAAAAAGCTTATATTCAAGTGGATCAAAGACCTCCACATGGAACCAGATATACTGAAACTAATAGAAAAGAAAGTGGAGAAAAGCCTCAAACACATGGGCACAGGGGAAATTTTCCTGAACAGAACACCAATGGTTTATGCTCTAAGATCAAGAATTGACAAATGGGACCTCATAAAATTGCAAAGCTTCTATAAGGAAAAGAAAGATGCCCCAACATATAACAAAGACACATGCTCCACTATGTTCATAGCAGCCTTATTTATAATAGCCAGAAGCTGGAAAGAACCCAGATGCCCTTCAACAGAGGAATGGATACAGAAAATGTGGTACATCTACACAATGGAATACTACTCAGCTATCAAAAACTATGACTTTAGGAAATGCATAGGCAAATGGAAGGCATCAGAGCTTCACTGAGAAGGACATCTGAATCACTGAGAAGATGGGTGGTACCTCTTTTCCTTTTTCCCAGGAAACACAGATGGCAGGTGAGTCAATCACAGAGCAGAGCTTTAGGGGCTTGTGGAACGATGTTTCTCTAATGCAGTGGTGCTGACACAGCTGTGTTAACTACCAAAATTCAAAGGGTGTAAATTATGCTAGGTGTTGTCAAGGTTAGAGACACCTAAGATGACTGTATGTAGTGTGGAATTAACAGGCAAGAGCAACCTTAAATTGAAAGATAATATTAACATTGTATTTAGTACATTATAAAAACAAGTATTAATGAGCAGAGAGTCTCAAATTCAGGGTCTCGGTGTCTATCTACAGAATATAGTGACTGATCCTAAAGAGACCCCTTGATTTTCCTTTATTGTTTCCTCTAAAGAATCCAGATAGATATTCATCTGGGTGCTTATGTCTGAGGAATAGTAACCCCAAACACTCCTAGAACCGCTGTGGATAGGTTTTTTAACTGGTATTATAATGGGAATCTGAAGGTTACAACATTCCTGAGAAAATGGGAGGACCACTCAAGTATAGAGATCTGCAGACTCTTGCCAACGCTCATCTTAGCACAGGCCCATATGTTCTAGAGTCAATCTAATTTACATTTCCTTGCTCACAAAATATACAACTTCGAATCAAACACTAAAGAGCTGGAATAACCACAATTTCAATTTTGACTTGCAGAGTGAGAGTTATTAGCATGAAGAATGAAAATGAACAGAATTTTGACCTGTCTCCTATGTCAACTGAGGTAGGATTTCAGGAATTAAATTACTGTCTAAAGGAAAGCCACTGGTTAAAATCATCTTTAAGAACTTGAAAGATACAGAAGTGTTTGTCTCGATCATATTGGTGCAAAACACATGTCTAGTCCTTGGGGGTCTCCAGCACAGCTGTCGCATTCGCATTGAGGAATCACATTCTTGTTGAGAAAAACTTCCAACAAGTTACTAAGCTCTGTAAAAACTGTGTGACCTGGGTTTAGAAGCATCTCTCAAGGAATTTAAGATGACAAGAACGAGTAGACATTCACAAGAAAAGATAAATGTTTTAAGAAATCTGGGTGAAAAAGAAAGCAGGATCATTCTGAGATGAGAGAGACATAGAGAATAGGAGCTGTAAGCTCACTACTGACCTCCCCAGACCCTGGAATGACTATACTCAGACAATGAAGAACACATAGATGGAGAACTGCAGTATTGATGTGTATCACTTAGACTACGTTCCAGTAGCACCCTCCTAACCTAGTGCGCCAAATATGAGTGCAGCCCCCTTGAGATCTGCTTTATTCTTTGACCCATAGAAACCTGCAGTCAACGGAAAGGCGTGAGTAGGGTTTCCATACTCTACCTACTGTAATTTATCTATTAGTGATAACTGGCTGAAATTGTCCCAACACCATCCTCTTTTTAAAGCCCTTCATGCCTAATTCTCCTTATATCAGGATCCCTTCTCCTAGCAGTAAGTGCTGGGCCACAGCTTGAGAGCTTTTGGCTTTCTGTGGTGCCCCTAAATGTTCCCTGCATTCCTCACAGAGAAATGCCCTCACTTACTCCTCACCAGGCTAACACTACATTAGCACTGCTTTTCTGAAGGATTTAATTATCATAGGTAATGAAGGTGTGAAGAGTGAACCCTTTCCCAAATGTTACAGTAAAAAACCTATTCATATTTCTCTCTATTTTCTGAGTTAATAGATTATATAGATGCAATGGATTCAAATTGTTTGTCCAGCCATTCAGTTGTTAGCGGTAGAAAGGTCTTCATCATAAAAGCTCATGTGGCATTCTGAGGTTCAAGTTAGCTGTAAAGAATTCGTATTATTTTCCTCGTTGTGTCTCTAGATTATTTCTGTCCCATACAAAGATGAAAGCCTGGACACCATGGGCCCAGGACTCTGCCTATATAGAGAAGCTACCCAGTCCCTAGAGCAGAATTAGAATAATACAGTGCTGAGTGAATAAACTGTAGAAAGTGATTGCACTTGAGAGAGACTAGCTTTTATCTTTTCAGCACATTTTTTCTGAGCTATTATTTAGCTAACATGACTTAAATATTGGTCTGATTTCAGCTTTCTCAATGAGTAGATTACTTTTAAACCAGAGGTTCAATGGGAAATTATTTTTTCAATGGAAAGGAAATCCTTTCTTGGTCATGTTTGAGGAGAGTTCCCATAGTGACATAGTGACAAAGTATCGTTTATTTCGGCCTTTAAATCTTTATTTCTCCGGAGGAAAAAACAAATATTTAAGCAAAGTGCTCAGAGAACCCACCAAGCTCCAGAGATTCAAGGTTTCAGAAGCCGGAACTGTATGCTTCTTGGTCTGTGTGTTTCAGGCTGTCCTGAGTCTGGTTTTCAGCCAACACCTTCCTGAGGCAGTGGTCGCCTCTGCCTTTTCTCATCAGGAACATCAGCCATCTCGCGCTCAGGGTCACTTGAATCACACGGTTAACCTGATTCTTTTTTATTTTCCAAAATATCATAAATAGTTTCCACCTCCAGCTTTTTTAGAAGGGGAAAAATCTGGCTTCAGTTGTTAATTTCCTCTGTTCTGTCAAGATTAGGCCAGTAGTTCTGAGTAATTCTGGCTCATTTTCTCAAGGGACTAGGCCTGAAATAATCCAATGTTTATTTTTATACAATTTCTCACAGTACTACAACATTGCAGTGACTTCCTGGGATGTTTCTAGTTTTTCACAGGCCAAGAGGCCATTCTCAGAGGTAGCTCCTTCATGTAAACCTAAAAATGGCACTTTCCCACATTACAGTTATCAGGAAGTTTAAAGTTCACTGGCCCTCCTCTCTTTTCTTTTCTGTCACAGGGAGAGGAAAAAATACAGGGCAGTTCCAGCTTCCAGCCGGCCATTCCATGACGAGGCTCTGAAACCTGGGAAAGAAGAGGGAGACTGCAGTGTATCTTGGCTGGGAGATGGCTGGACTGGGAAACAGGACTCTCTGTCATTCCCTGTGTCAGTCTGGGAGTGACCCTGACCTCTTCCCAGCATTCCTGACCCCACCTCTAAGTTAGAGGAAATGTTGATCACCATGTAACTCTGAGAGCGGTCTTAGTCATGAGACCACACTAAAAAAAAATGAAAAATAAAAATTGTGATTGGAAGACCGACTTTATCTCCATAATTGGGCCTGAACCTGTCTTCTCAATTCGCCTTGGACAACTCATAGGTCAATGCCCCTGATTTCAAGCCAGATGGTGAACTCATGGTCCCCTCAGCATGTCGGCATTCTCTATGTACATCTTCTGCATGTGCTACTGTTCCTCCTGGAAAGTCAGCTCACAGCCCATTCTTTAGTCACTCTCTTTGTGAAGTCACCTGACTTTCCCATGACATCCTCATAGATGTAGTATCTTGCTAGTATGTTGGTGGCATTATTATAACTTTTTTCTCTGTTTTGTTTTTTTAAATTTCTCCTAACACAGAATAAGTACATGAATGCATTCCAGCATCTACTTGACCGATCTCTATATCAAGTGATTAGCAGTTCAAGTTTGAGTTTAATGGCATCGTGAGCCTCCATGGACACTCTCACATGTTGAAATTTTATCTAAGAATGTGTGTTTACTGTGAGTATTCAGGTGCACAAAGGAGCCAATAAAAAATGTGTTTGAAATAGCATTAAACTTGATCCTAGAAGGCAAAAATTGCTAATTTGTGTCCAGTCCAGAGCTATATTTAAGTTTATTGTTTCATAACAAGTCTGGTCTATTTCAGTGTATTGTTTTCTGTACAAGGTCTCCTTGTAACCGTGCATCAGAATAGACTGTTGCCAGCATTCTCAAAGTTTCAGAGATGGAGTCTTGATTACTTGCTTCCTGCCCCAGGGATTCTTGCTGTTAGGATTGTCATTAAACAAAGCAGCCTCCCCGGCATTGTATTCTGATAAACAATTTGCACCTTAGTAAACTGATTAGTGGAATGAGTTTGTTTTGATAATTGATCCTTGACTTGTGTTTTAGAGGATGGCAAAACCTTAAAGGACTTCTATATTTTTTTATAGTTGCTTTCTTGGAATTTTAGAAGAATTTAGACATTCTATTTTAAAGAGAATATCAAAAGGTACGAATTTTCAGTTATGGAATGGAGCAGTTCTGAAGGTCTCATACAGCATGATGTCCACAGTTAGCAATAACATATTAACACATAAACTGTGTCAGGAGAGTGTTCCATCACCAAATGGCTATTAAATAGGGTGCTGGATATATATTAATTTTAGCTATTTTTTAGAAGTAATCACATAAAAATCTATACTTTTTTCAAAGTACATAATGTAACTTAAATGTATAGTTTTGGCATTGAAAGTATAAGGAAAAGAACATTAATAAATAAATTGAGACCAAAAGCATTATTTCAACTGTAATACATTGAAATTAGTATATAGACTTCTCAGAGCTATAAGCTATCAGAACTTGCATTAGTTCCAGACAATGCGAACTCCAGGTGAGAAATGGAATCCTTGGCACAGAGGCAATGCCTTCTGTGTTATTGCACACAGAGAAAACATTTGGTCTGAAGTGCTAACTCTGGGTACTACTCAGTATAAAGTCTAACGTATGAGTCTTTGTTGATTAACTGGGTTTAAAAATGATTCTTAGCGACAAGTGTTCTTCATTTTATGCACAAAATCAGTAATTCTGTCAGTCATGTAGCTGTTGGTCAGAAAAAGAAAGAAGCTTTCCCAATAAATCCATTGCAATCATGTGATAATCTGACTGCTATTCTTTTGTTTGCTGGTGTTTAATAACATTTCGAATTAGGGGGTGCTTTTTAAAAGGGCTAATAAAGGCTCATGCAAATATATCAATGTGTGTCAGTTGCAAGCAGAAAGAGAACTGAAAACCCTGAAGGAATGTGAGACATAGTCAACAACATGGCATCTAAGGTCGAGATTTTTGAGTGACTAGACATTTAAGAGGCATAGTGAATTCTTGTGGATAATTACTACTGGCAATTTAAAGATATATATTAGGATTTTGTTACATTAAATCTGTAAACTAATTTTTATATAATAGCCATTTTGCAGTATTAAAATTATAATTTAGGAGCATAGAATGTCTTTATATCATCTAGTATCTTTTTAAAAACTTTGTATTAATTATACACAATAACTTTCAAAATCCCTCTCTCCTATTTCACAGGTTTTGAAAAAGCAATGAATAAGTTCATATGGAACCGTAAAAGTCCATAGATCCATCAAGCAACCTAATAGCAAGAACACTATTAAGGCTGTGCAATACACAACCTCAAGTTATACTGGAGAGCTGTATTCCTAAAGACAGCCTGGTACTAGACAGGAAGAACAATGGAATAGAATAGAGGACCCAGAAATAAAACAGCAAAATTATGTCTGCTTTATTTTTGACAAAGAAGTCAACATACATTGGAAAAAAGATAGCCTACTCAACAAATGGTGCTGGAAAATCTGCATTTAAACATGAGAAGAATGAGATTACATTTTATTTTTTATCTTGTACGAAACCCAATTCTTTTGATTTTTACCCTCTGAATGTCTGAATGTTTCAGTGTTTTATTAGATGTTTTAGTGCAGTATGTGCTATATGGTCTTTATGTCTTTTAATATTTGTTTTATGAAGTTCAGGGCTACAGTATTTGGAATGTAAAGATTTACAATAAAAAGTTTTATTGGTTTAGCATAATCATTAGAAGGTGAGGTTGTTTGCAAAGCCACTGGGGTAAAACATGGATGTATAGCATTTTTTCTAAAGACTGCTTTTTTCGTTTGCAAGTATTTGTAGGAATACAAGTCTATGGCACTAACAGGGAAGGAGGAACTGGGACCACATGCCAGGAATAATGTGTAGTGTCCAACATGTGCATTGCCAAGATTTATAAGCAGGTTTCCATCTGTACTGTAGGACAGTTTTATAAGGGGTGGAAAATACATGATTGTGACATCTTGGCCTCTTAGAATTCTCCTAGGGCATGGCCAGAGATAGATGTTTGATAGAGACAGATTCTCATTTAGACTCTTTATGTGTTTCTTTTACTGCTTAGAAGGAAACACTTGTTGGACAAAGCTGAGTGAGAGAGTATATGTCCTTAAGTAGTTAATGAGAAACTGAGATAAACAAAGGAGTTACTTAAATATAGATCTTTCCCCTCACAAGAAGAATTTGTCTCATTAAAATCCTCTTTATATTTTGCATTCTGATTTTCATTGAAGGAAATATTGTTCTACAAAATTCCAATGAGACATTTTAAAACTAATATTTGTGACAGAAACGTCGACCTTCTGTTAAATAATTAAAATTAATATGGTGGTGGTTTATGTTTCAAGTAGTCATAGTAATCTTAGTAGGAGTAATGATAAGAAAAATCACTACTACTTTTCTGTTAGTTGAAAACTGAGGCTCAAAGAACATAAATTATTGTTGAACTAAGAAGATTGGATAAATCAGGTTAACTTTTCCTTCTGCTCTGGTTCCTCCTCTATTGTGCTGAACTTGCACAAGTGGTTCAAAAGTCCATCATCATTCCACTGCAAGTGGGGAAGCCTAGCTGAAAGTCTGCACATTTGCACACATGGAGTAGTGACGTCAAGGACAGCAGCTGACATACAAGAGCCTGAGCGATGAAAGCTCAGATGTATGAGTGATCTCTTTCGTCTATGTTTTTTTTTTCCTCTGTAAACACAGTATTATGAGAGCTCTGTAAATTCATGATTAGTAATTTATTTATGGTGAGTGGCATTTAACAGATTTCCAAAACATGACTCACTTTGTATTAAATTATGAAACAAAGTTTCTTTTAAACCTCCAATTTTTCTAGTTAGTGTCTTTCTTCTCACCATCTATTAAGTGTCTTTCATTCGAGATCTACTACCCTATTATCTTCATTTGATTATGTCACTTTGAAACCTGTGTAATATCAATCATCTTAAATTTATTGTGAATTTGGGTGAATAAGCTGCTTCTTTTTTGGATATTTGTATTTTGACATTTCCATTGTAGAATAAAAGGCCATATATCTAATTATTTTAATGAATTCAGACATCAACTACTAGGTATAAAATGTTTCATTTATGGGAAGGAATAGATTCTGTTCTCTTAAAATCATACAAACTGCATAATTGTCTAGTATATTTGCTGCATATCTTAAGACTCTTAAAAAAGACTCTTTGGGGGGAATTTTTTGGCATTTGCTTCCTGTAACAATAACTGTTAACCCTCTACTTTGTGTTAGAATTGGGGAAATGAACAAGTAGCATGAATTCTTTCCATTAGGTTCAGTAAAATTCATGAATATTTTCTCAATCTCATCTCTCAGGTAGGGCGTGTCGCACTGTAGATAAATGGGCTTTAAGGCATTCCAGGTGTATAGTCTTATTCTAACTCTGAACCTACTCTGTAGGTACAGAGTACAAGTAGCAGTGGTTTCTTACTTTTAGTTTTTTCCTACCAGTGGTTGACAGTCACTATTAGTTGATTTAATCTTTTTTCTGCTTACAACCTATTTTTATCAATAATATAATACAGTGGTTCCCACGTCTTTTGAAAGTAAAATACCCTGTTGTGAGTAGTGTAACATACACTGCATCCAGAATTATAGCTAAGAAATCTGAAGACTAGTTCAACATTTTAAAAATTAAAGTCATTTTATATATATACAGTAGCATAGTATTTTTATAAAGTATGCCTATATTTTTCCAATATGCTCATATATAGTGAAAACACAACAGTGTTTTTTATATTTTGGAGATGACTGTAGCTTTGGTTTAGTGGAAAGTAGGTTATGCATGTTTCTACATTAAGTCTGACCCTTTATGTTGTTTTGCTCAGACAATGAAAATAACTGACTTTCATGAGCTAATATAGTTTGAAAATGAAGTCTATCTAAATAATGTTCTAATAGCTATGGATAGTCTTCTTTGATTCTCAAGACTTGACAAGTGGCCGTAACGTTTGGAAGCTTATTTGCAAAGAATAATCCCCAATCACTCCCAGTGTTCTTCATACTCCGTCACATTAATATTCATTGGTCCATGTACGATTTCAAGTTCCTTTTCCATCTAAGCTTGAATTTTTATATGACCTGTAAATCACATTTATTAATATCACAAATAGTTCATTGCAAGGCTTGTTATGATTTTGAAATCTGTCTTGATAAACAATAGAGTTTTTTTTCAAATTTCTCTTTTCTATTTGAAAGATTAAATCCATTGTTTCAAGAAACATTATGTTCTTTGAAAGAAAGTTCCATAATAGAAACTTAGACCATCATAGCATGCTTTCCCCCATGACAGGCATCCCTTCCTATAAAGAGGAATGCATCCGGTATTTTCACACTTGGTCTAACATAAAGAATTCAAAATGTGTATATTGAAACGTCAATGAATTTTTGTGATTATAGGGTATCACTAAAGATTGTATAATATGCTTGTATAGTTGGTGCCATAGCTTTTATACAATCTCCAAAGTTTTAGCTATCATGTTTTTGTATAAACAGTGTGACATTATATACATATCTTTAAAGGTTAGAAGACTAGTTTTGACCTTATGAATTAAAAGAAATATTCTTAGATATGCCCAGATTTCTGTTGTCTGCTTATAACAGTGGTTGATAAACTGGGCTTTTCATTTGTTAGAATACAATCTTTTCCTACATTTATTAACTTTTGTAATTATATACAAATTTCTCTTTGCTGAAGGAGCAGTGAAATCTCCAGTCCTTGAGGAAGTAGCATTTATGGAGCTATGCTAGCCATCCTATGGTCATTTTCTTATTTAACTTTCTAAAGCAATGAAAACATATTTTAATTATAACCTGAAACTTTAAAATACAAAATGTATAATCCTAGTGCAGACAAGGTGACATTCTGTTTTCCTGTCTATTGTCTAGGCCTAGCATAATTAGAAATGTTCGTGTCACACACAGAAGCATAAATATGCAGCTCTATAAAGGTGAATATCTAAGTGAAGTTACAGAGTTATTTCTATGTAGACATAGGTATGTAATTCAAGTATATAGAATTCATGCTATTGTTCACATGAAGATCCATATGAAAAAATCGGGACATAATTAAAACCACAGACTTATGCTTCCCTTCCAGTGTGTTTGGTTATGCTTATTGTAGGGCAAGATCTTTGTCCCATTCCCCGAGGAAACTGACATCTGCACTTGATTTAATGAACTTCTGTTTGTTTGAAACCCTTGAAAGAAAAGACTCCAATCTATGAGCATACTTGGCTTTCAAGTTTAGCTCCCAGTTCTCAGATCAACCTTTCTGGGAAAGGACACAACAGTTTGCACGTGTTTTGATGGTTTTGGCAACTTAATGCTTCTTCCTCTCTCAATTGACATTTATCTTTAGAGAGAGAGAAAAATAATCTTCCTGCTTTGTTAGAATTATTAGAGAAAGCATAGAATCTCTGTCTGATCTCACAGTAAATGACACGATTTAAGCCCAAGTTTTGCTCCCCTTTTAATGTATTTTGTTTTGTGTTTGTTTTTTTCTGAGATAAGGATGTAAAAAGAACATAGTAACTGCGGCGATATGTCTGTGAGTGACTAAGGCATGATTAGATCAAAATCAACCTCATGCAAACACCAGCTAATGAATTCTCCTCTCCTCTCTAAGGGTTGCCTAATACTTGGCTCAAAGCTCTGTAGTCAGAACATTTCAAATGTAGTTTGTGCTGATGCTAAACTTTAATAACTAAGTCTTCTTCCCATGTTTTTTAAAAGGCTGACAATAATGGCTCAGTAATTACTGAACTAATGTTATCAATTCCAACAGATATCACATTTATTAAACAGAAAATGCTATGTTGCTGTTCATCAGTTAGAAATGTGTGTAATTGAAATATGAAAATGAAGTCTATTGGAGTATGTGATTCATCATGAATTCTGCAAGCCCTACACTAACTCTCCTTTTCCTAATTAAACTGTCAAATTGAAATCTTATAATTAATGCAACCACATCCCTTACACTAGGCTTTCCACATGCATGTAAAGCTCAATTCAGCAGAAACTTTGCAAGAGCCTTAGAAGAATGCAATTCTTCGCTCTTCTGATCTCTTGAACAGAAATCCTGCCCCCTCTGTAGACTGCTGTGTGGCACCAGATTTCTGTTTTCTGCAAGATTAGGAATGAAGAGGCTGACAGGTTTGTCAGGGGAGCTGGTAATCCCTGCTTTAAGTTTTCCTGAGAGAAGCAATAAGGGAGATTCTGAGAGCTGCAGTAGGTCTCCTGTATTTCCGCCAGAACCGGATAACTCTGCCCTGCTACTTGGCTATTTTGTTGCTAAAATGTAAAAACTTAGGTGGATTCTTTTTCTTAGTTAAAGCTTTCAGTACATAGATTTTCACCTCATTCCATTACATTTGGTTGTAGAAAGTGATTGACAGGAGTTTATTTTACATTAAAGGTACAACCTATGAATGTGTATTCACAGTCTGAATAGAGTGTGCAAAATGAATTCTGCTCTTGTGAGTAGATGCCTTCGAGAGAGCTTGTTTCTGTGTTTTTGCATCCAGTAATGTGGTAAGGTTTCTATCTTGTCTTATCTTTAATATAGTATTAGTTGCTTCCTGGATTTCTCAGATGTAGGGAGGATTATGAATTCATCTTTAGCAAAAGTAATGCTGATAATCTTAAGGTCTGAAATTGTGTAGTGACCATTTTCAACAAAGAACATCCTCATCCCATCCGACTGCTTTTGGCCTTTGTCCATGCCTTTTGTCAAATGTCTTCATTATCTATGAGTTTGCGTCACATATTTTATCCCATAAAAACTTGGGCTAGTTCTAACTTCCTAGAAACCTTG
Source organism: Rattus norvegicus (assembly GCF_021556685.1). Lineage (NCBI taxonomy): Eukaryota > Metazoa > Chordata > Mammalia > Rodentia > Muridae > Rattus > Rattus norvegicus. The sequence goes on from NC_141535.1 coordinate 14,314,553, forward strand.
GAGCATTTCTGTGTAGTCTCTGAATTTAATGCTCTGTGCTTTGAAACCATTTATTTCAGTTTCTGCAGAGAGACAGTTTTCCTAGAGTTGTGGCCTGGTTGGATTCATGAAGCCTAAACACACCAAAATTTTAATTCTTAATATGCTTGATCAGGATGAACAATTGCATTTTCTTTATTTCCTTAAACATTGGAAGACAGGGTGCCAGTTATCACATGACTGACCACAATGGTGGGCAATGTTGATTTCAGAGAGCCATGGGGCCTAACAGTTCTAGTGAGTGTTCTGTTCAGTCCCTGAATCAGATCTTGTAGGTTTCTCTCTGTAGTGCATAGGTGAATGGCTCTGACCAATGACAGTTCAAGCAAAGAGGATTCCTCTGTCTTTTCCTACATTATCATTATACTAGGAACGTTTTTAATCCTGGATAATATGCCATAAGTTTCATGAACACAGGCATGACATTACCTGCATAAGCTTATTAGTATGATCTGTGCCAAGAACATCTAACCTCCACATGGTAATCCTGCATGTGTGTGAGTATGTGGCATTTGCTGATTCAGGTTTTGAACTCATAGTGTCTGAGAAGTAAGAGGACTTGGCACCACAGTAGCACGCACTATTGAAGGCATATTTTCCAATTGTGGGAAGGTTGAGAGGCCTTCAGAAATTTCAGAGTATTACTTGGTTTTACCTTTTTTCCCTCTGGAGTAAATGTCCTGTATTTATGACAGAAACGTTCTGGTACAACAAGTTAGGCTCTTTAGTTACCTGACACCGAGAACTTCATTTGTCTGTGCAGTGGGAAGAAGCCCAGTACCTCTAGATGAAGGCGCTGAACTGTGTTCACTGCCCTGTGCACCAGCTTTCTTCTTTTCTCACATAGTGCAGATAGTTGGTTTGGAGTTTTATATTTATGCTAAAAATGTAAATAAAGAGAGAACAACATTGGAATTGCATATACACCAGGAGTGTGCATTCATGCATGCAGGTTTGTAAGGGTAAATCAGACAACTACAGGTGAAGATCCTGTGGCAAGCTTCATGGATGGAGTTCAGTCCTGCATTTCCTCAACCGGTCCAATGTTGATCAACATACAGATCACCAGTAGCAATGATGTTATATACATATGTATTAACAGATTTTTCATAATCATTGACTATTAGCAGCACAGTTATCCCTGTTTTAAAAATGTTATTTTTATGTATAGAGAGAGCATGTGTGTGAATAAGTGTGCATGCATTCTTGTGTGTATGATAGTACTTGTATGGAGATCCGAGGACCCTTCATAAAACTTCATTTTTCCCTTCACCACCTAGTTATCAGAACTGAAATCCACTCATCATGTTTGCACAAGCATCTTTACCTGATGTTATACCATTTACCCTGAAGCTTTATTTTTATATAGGCAATGTGATTTTGAGTATTAGCTTACAATCCAGGGTCTGGAGATGTGGCTCAGTGGTTAAGATCATTTGCTGCTCTTCCAGAGGTCATGACTTTAGTTCCTAGTACCCATATCAAGGGGCTCACAACAGCTTTTAACTCCAGCTCTAGAGTATCTGACACTGTCTACTAGACTCTAAAGGAAACTTCGTGGATGTATGTACCCAGAGACTCATAAACATATACATACCTAAGACATAAAAATATTTTAATATTTAAATTAAAATACATGTGTGCCATGTCACCTCTTCAGTTTACTACTTTCAATCTCTTTCAAATTAGCCACATATTTTTCTTTACTAATTGGTGTGTGTGTGTGTGTGTGTGTGTGTGTGTGTGTGTGTATGTGTGTTCCTATGTATATAAATACAACTTGCTTAATTCATATAATATTACTTGTATGAATGTATATGATTTCAGGACTAAGACATGAACAAAGATGACATTAATAACACTGACATGAAAAGGACTGTAGGGGGATTTCCCTCTAATTATTTGATTGGCTAATAAAGATGACAAGAAGTCAATCATTGGGTAAAGATAAGCAATTGTCAGACCCAGTGGCAGCTTCTGCCACGAGATGAATTTCCAACATAGAATAGATGATGTATTTAGAACAATAGCCTCTGAGACCAGTGGTTGCATTATTCTGGTTAAGTAAAAAAACTATCTTGTCTTTTTCATTCTCAGTGATTCAGGTGGGCCAGTGACAGGGCACAGATGAGTGGTGGCCGTGGCATCAGCAGAGCTGGCCATGGGGTAGTAATATCTTCGAGCTCTGTCTTGGCATCAAGTTAGCCATGGGAACCAAAAAAGCTAAACATCAAGAAAATGACTTAGTGGTTGTTGGGTTCAGGTATAGAACTACATAGAGAAATCTCAGAATATAAAGCACTAATGTCTGAAAATCATATTAAAATTATTTTCAACATCTTTAGCCATCAGGAAACTGCAAATCAAAAGTACTTTGGGATTTCATTCTCCCCCAGTCAGAATAGTTAAGATCAATAAACAAATGACAGTCGATGCTGATGAGGATGCAGCGAAAGAGGAATACTTACTCATTGCTAATGAAAGTGTAATCATGTATAACCACTATTCTATAAGTGGGAAAAGGGGTTGAAGTCTCGTTTATTTTCCAGGTTGCCTGTAATCTTAGGTTCTACATATTCCTCTGCCATACTCTTCCATAGCTGGGGCTATCAGTATGTGACTGGAAAGTTCAGATTGAATGTTTCTAATGGTGTTAACAATGCTAGTATGACATTAATATGCCTTCAAGAAAACTTATTAATATATTTTTATTTTCTATGAATGATTCTTTTGACTATACATATGTGGACTCTATGTATATGAATGGTGTCCAGGTATGTTAAAAAGAAGAAGTTAGATACCTTAGCATTGGAGTTGTAGATGACTATGAGCCACCTTTTGACTCCTGGGAACTGAGCAAGAATTCTTTGCTAGAGTATGGGTTTTTAAAAGCAAGTGCTCTTAACTGATAAGCCATCTCTCCAGCCTCATATTAATGCTCTTGTATAGACATACCACGATAAGCTTAACAAATGTGAGGAGCTGTTTGGGTTCACCTATTTTTAAAATTGTAAACAGCACTGCATAGAACATTTTAACCGAATCAGTAACTCAAGTTACAATTACACACTTTGCATATCAATTAGAAAAAATTGTTAAGGAACTATTATACATATTTTAAGAAGTTGTACTATCCTGAGAGAGCCCAAATAGAATGGTACCTCATATTTTTGCACAGAATACTATGGCCTTTTATTCTCAATGAATTCATGGAAGTAGGCCTCACTCCCCCCTGGCTGGGCAGTAGATTTGGATCCTATCCAGAGATGCTAGAAACAGATCTGGATCTGGATGCTAAGGACATCCCTCCAGCTCATACTCTGAATTGTTGTGTCCTCACACATGGCAACCCATTGAGTTTAGATGATTGTTTTGAATTAAAAATGCTTGTTCCCTGGCTGTTGGCCAATGATTGAATGATATTGGATGGGAAGTGGTTCTCTAGAGTGTTGTTGGGAGGAGAAAGATAATCATTTCCTCATAGGACTTGGGAACATATTAATTCTCTTGCTTAAGTGAAAATTCTACTTCAGTAATTTTTTCTGCTTGCACTCTATTCTAGCTTATTATAAGAAGGAGTAGTTCAAAATGATCAGTGTAGTCTGTGTACAGTAGGGAGGGTGTTCTGGGTTTGGTTTAGTTGTTTCCTGTCTATATCAACTTAAATCAACTTTTGTTCTTGTCGTTTTTGTTTTGTCTCAGTGTCCTCAACTAGCTATGAGACATATATTCCTCATGAGTGCCCTCTGGAAAAGGACAGATAATTGACATCAAGTAGATCATGATTAGTGTTATTAGCTAATATTAGATAGAAATCCATGGTGGCTCTTTAACCGATTGGCAGAAGCAGGAGAATACTGAGTTCAAGATCTGCTTTGGCAACACAGTAAGAGCCTGTGTCAATAGAAACAAAACAGTGTTTTTATGCTCATAGAATAACTTCAAAAATATTTCTTATGCCACCATGGACTATAATTTGGCTGAACATTTATGTTTTTACTCTTCTTTCTTCAGGTGCTTTTAAAAATAAGTATGAGAGGAGGGAGAGGAAATCCAACCTGAGAGTGGAATGGGCTCGGTTTTTAGTTTGGCATTGCTTATTTGGAAGCTTAAATATGAATTATCCACTGGAAAGAGTGAACTACAAAAGAAAAACAATGCACTGGCATATTTGCATGTGTATTCCTTTTTTTTTTTTTTTGGTTCTTTTTTTTTCGGAGCTGGGGACCGAACCCAGGGCCTTGTGCTTGCTAGGCAAGCGCTCTACCACTGAGCTAAATCCCCAACCCCTGCATGTGTATTCTTATGTATACATTATATTATGTTAACCCTTGGCATTCCTTAGCCAATCAGGCTGCCTGGCCTCCCCTCACTCTCCTCACTTCTCATACCAGTGATTTTCCATATATTCAACATCGATGTTTTAAACATTTCTGTCTCAAAATTTTGCTACATTTACCCGAGAATCTGTTCCAAGACCTACTCTCTTGGCTGACCATGTCTTTGGTTCACTCTAATTATCATTAGCATGAATTTAGATCTGTTTCTTTCCTTTCCCATTCATGGACAGATAAAGGCTTGACATTTCCATGATAAAAATGTCTTCAAAATGTGAAGGTAATAATTAACTAATCTCCTTGGTCCCTATTTGGTAGTTGAAAAAATCTTAATCCCTTTAACCTTTCTTTTCAGTTAATTTTTTTTTAAAAAAGGAATTGGCTTAAAGTGCTTTCAGACATTGTGTTTTCCTCTTAACTCGACCTTTCACCTTTTAAACTTGGCATTTCTATTGAAATGGGTGAAGAATTCTCCCTCTAGGCTATGCCGTGATTGATTGTAATTTAACAGTATTCTGATGACTGCATGTAACATTATGGATTCAAAGCTGGATCAGCATCAGTACTACCTGAATGTAACATGCTTTATGCATCAACATTCTTTGCATCACACATTAAGCTAGTCTTCATGAGGACTGAATAGTCTTTACTCCCAGGAGCCATAAACAGAAATGTGGAAGAAAAGTTATGATTTCAGAACAGTGGTAAATGGTTTCAAATATAGAATGTAGAGTCAGGATGGTGAGGCCACTTTAAAATGTGTGGTCAGATAAGAAATAACAAACCATGGATGGTAGAATTCTCTATAGTACCTGGCTTCAGGCAGAAGAACAGAGTAAATAGCACCTAGACATGGACAGGTTCAGCACGTTTCAGGTCTACTGGATTCAAGAGAAGAAAAGGTCATAGAGAAAGAAGACCTTTCATGATGGACTGAGTCCTGTTTTATTCTAAGCATGCTATGAAATCAGTGGACAAGGTGGAGCTGGGCAGCTGGGATTTTTTTTTAGAGTCCCTGTGACTTCTGTAGAAATGGTCTATTTGAAGAAGTGGTATAGGCAGGCCTACCGTGCTCGGTTTCTGTCTCACTTTACAAATAACATCTAAATTCAATGTGTCTATTCCACCTCTGCTGCTAACCTTCAAGTGTCCCAAATGGGATCCCCAGACAAAGAAGGTTTTATTGTGGCTCTTAAAAAGTGTGACTTGATATCTTCTGTAGACCATTATCATTGACCAGGTATAAGGTTCAGGGTGGGGTCTAGGAACGCTTCAAAGTGGAGATATAACAGTAATTCCACCTGAGAGACAACTTCACTTCCCTTGTATCAATTGAGGGTTGAAAAACACCAAGGTCATTGAGATTGAATGTGAACAAGCAGAAGATTGTTGAATTAAACATATTCTAATGTCAGTTTTAATTACTCAAAATGTAACTGGTCTGAGTTTTTGCAGTATCCAAATCACACTCTTAAATTTGGGATCAATCTTAGAAACAGGCAACACATGGACTGAAATATTGGATTTTAAAATGCTTATTATGTCTAGACTTGCATTTTGAAATACCAATGATTTCCGCTCACATATATTATTAGTATTTTAATTACAGTTTTCATCACAAATATAGATGTATACTTCAACACGCTGGCTTTAATATGAGGCTACTATTAGCTAGCCTAGAAATATAACCTCCACTTAAAGTAGTTTACTCTTTATGATAGAATACAATGTATGTTCAAACAGTATTTTTAAAAAGTGCCTTTTGGATTTGGGGGTAATTGCCAAGGCCCACATTTAACTGACTTTTTGCATTGCCTGGAAAAATCTTGAGCTAAAGTTAAAGAATGCTACTGGATTTGTTTTTATGCACGGTGAAACAAATGTGGTATATTCCTGGCAACAGTTGGATGTTTCCTCTGCTTTCACATGAAGAGCCATTTTTATTTATGTGATGTGTGTGCAGTTGCCTGGGGTATCTAGAAAAGGCACTAGGCAATGAAGCTAGACTGACAGGTAGTTGTGAGATGTTCTATGTAGCTTCTGGCAACTGAACTCTAGTCCTCCCAAAACCAGCAAGGGCTTCTCGCTGTGGAGCAGCTGAGACATCTCCCAGCCTCAGCTCTGCTTTCTTTCACTTGAAACTGGCTTGTTTGCTGTTTTATATTTCCAGTGACCAGAGGAAATTTCTTCTTAAACCATTCGAACAAGTTTGCTCTCTGTACAATTATGGCTTAAGACGAGGTGCAAAGCCATGTTTTGAGGGTGCAGAAGTGACTTACCTCACCCTTTGCTGGAATAGAGCAGGGGAAGAAATAACGAGGGCGTATTTTAACCATGGGAAGCTGAGGCTGTTGAAACTGTTTCTTAGTCCTGAAAATTTTTATGCTACTTTATGTCTACTCTAAATAATCACTCCAGTTAGCACGTGTCAGGGAGCCTTCCTCAGCATTTTCACATGATGATGTACTTAGCTTGTTATTCTTAAGAAAAGGAAGCACCATATTTTCCTTAGTTGCAGGCATCGGTGAGCAATAGGATTCTATTCTCCCGCAGCCCTGCAGTGCTCAAATTCTACAGACTTTTTTGCCTCCCTGGATGGAACAGTGATTTTGCTGACTGAGTCCCACTGTACATGTGTCTACAATTGTGCTGGATTAAATGGCTGTGTGACCACATGATAAGTTTACTGCTTGAGGAGGAATTGCAACTTAGAACTGTGATTTCCCGAAGGGCTAAGACAGCAGAGGATGCACTGGGATATTCGAAGCACAAGGCAGGAGCTTTTTGTTCATTGTTTCCTCTAATAAGTGCCCCTCCTGCCCGAATAGACTCTGAAATGTACTTCCTATGAGACTCTGCAATCCACGTTTATAACCAAATGGCTTTAGGCCATTGTCTCACTTCGCAGGGGGCACTTCAGAGAGACAAACTTCTCTCCGGGCCTATTGCAGGAGGTCAACAGCCATGAATGTCTGTTCATGAAAGGAATGTGTGACAGGTCATGTCATCCTAGTGACTCCTGAATAATCCTAGTCACAATGGCACTACAGGTGTGGTTTTTATTTCAGAAGCCAACGGGGTCCATATGCTTTACTTTGCTCAGCCTGGTACAGTGGGCTATAGATACCATTCTGGGGCAAACATCTCTTCAGTGCCAGCTGTTGACACCCTCTGTGTGCACCAAAAGTCTGAGGAGTGGGTGTACCATCAACAAGATAGTGAATCTCTAACTAAAATTACTTTCTCTGTATCTCAACCACTCTCCAGGGTCTGTTCTGAGGGAGAAGTCATTTGAGATTTTCATACATGTTTTGCCAAATCCATGGAATATGATGAAGCAGCTCCATGAAAAGTTTGGGCTTAAGTCTTTTTTTTCTTTTTTCTTTTTTTCCAGAGCCGAGAACCGAACCCAGGGCCTTGCGCTTACTAGGCAAACGCTCTACCACTGAGCTAAAACCCCAACCCCTGGGCTTAAGTCTTAAAAGTGAATTTGTGGTTACAGTTAACTAGAAGCAAGTATTTCACTCTGTGGTTTTACAGCTCTGTCTTCTTGTCTTTCACAAAGGATAAATGAACATCTTATTGCACTATTAACACTAATTAACATCTATTAACATTAATGTATAAATAATATTTGCTATATTAATTCAGGGTATGATTATATGAATATATTATAATGAAAATAAAAAATAAAATGTTTGAAGGGAAAATTCTTCTGTATTATAAGTTATACTAACTGTGATTCTATAGAAACTTGAAAGCAAGCTTGATAAGACACAGGTGTTTGATAGATATATTTTGATGAATCTTGCCCAAATATATATTTTCTTAGGAAGAAAAATTCTAAGGAAAAACAATGGTTGATGCTTTTTCTTCAAAATGCTTCTGTGTTAATAAAAGAACGTGCACTTTCTTTGAAAATCTATGCTTTTACACAATTAGCAGTTTCAGAATTAATCTTTGTTTTTCATTTTCTCTAAGTCAAAACACCATACGAGGTGTGCTCGCACAAGAGAAGAAAATGAAAGGAAAGAAACAAAGACAATAATCCCCTCGCTCAGCACATTCTCATTTTATGAAAACATTTGTGGAAGTGAGAATGTGTCTGTGTTTGGAGCATCAAACTCCAGTCATGATGGCTTTGTGCTGTAAGAACTCGCTCTCTGTGTCACAGCTCAGATGGGAGGACCAAAAGTGTGCAATTGCCTTGGCTCTACAGCAGCACTGCAGTCCTTAGCTACCCTACAGCATAGCAGCCTCGTGCCAACTTCAACACCAATCCTGGGGATTACCAGGGTCCCAATGAGCGTATTTCCTAGAGCTAGAGCTTGGACTCTTCTGTCTCATGCCTTTCATTTGCAGTTGACTAACAATGCTATGAGGTATAAACTATTCCCATTTTACAGATGAAACAACTTTCCCCACTCTTTCACTGTTGCAGTAGGAGCTGGAAAAGACTGTAATTCAACCTTTTCTTTAAAAGCTTAAATTTTTTGTTTTTCTTATTATTGCCTACTCCAGTTACTCTAATGTGAGAAATGTTTTTGGTAAGATGGAGTCACATATGTCATTTTTTTTAAAAAAAGAAGACTAAAGATCAGGAAAAAAAGCATTGGCAGCCAGTCAACACACACTCCCACCTCATCCTTCAGCTGTGGCTTGTTCCTACGATATTAGAAGGGGGAGTTCTGATCAAACTGTGTGATAGGAAAACTATATATCTTTCAATAATTGTTCACAGTAATAAACATCCCAGGCTGGCCTGGGGCACTGTGAAGGAAGTGTCACAGCCCTAAGCAGAGTCAACACCGAGGCAGCTGAGGCCAACGCATCACAGCTGCCATTTCACTGTGGGAAAGAGTTCAGAGGTCCCTTCTACTGTGCATTCCCATGAACTTGAGGTTCTCAGAGGGGCACTCTGGGAGCTGACGTTCCTTGTTCTGTAGTAATGTGACCCAGAGCATGATAGATTGCTAGTAGTTAATCAACAGGTTATGATAAAAGGCCAAACCTGATTTATTTCCTTTCCCTAAGACTGGCTGTATTTTCACACACAGACAGAGCTGACTAGGTCTCACACAAACTATCGGAATGGCATTTTCCGCTCATATCTTACTGTGTAGAAAAATTGTAGAAATTATGAAAGTTAATTAAATATCTATAGTTTCAAAATAAAAGTCACCTCTATGTACAAACATAACTTTTGCTTACTTATATAATATAAAGTTTATGAAAAAAACAAAACTTAGAAGAGAAACCCCTTTGACACTGACAGAGGAGGATACATGTTATTATGAACGTGGATGTGAATGAGAATGGAGTCTTACTACTTGCTGCAATCCTGTGTTACTTTGAAGATGTTTTTGTACTCCATGAACCTGGAATATTTCAACACCTCGTTATTGGCAATGCGATGAGATTTTTTTTTTTTGCTTTTGATAATGATATCAAATGTGATCATTGATAAGGATACAGCATGAACAATTACTGACTGAAGACACGGATGCTACAGCTTTGTTTGGTTTATGCTTGTTAACACATTAAAAACAATTATTCGAACAACTTGATTGCATGGGAAATCTTTAGATTTTCATTTCAGAGTCAGGATATTTAAAGCACAAGCCCAATATTTTGAAGAAATTAGCACTCAAATTCAACCAGACATCCTTTCAAGTTGTACAGTATATTTCTAAGGATGTACATGTGTATTCATTATTTTTGCATATGTCTGCAATCTAATTTACTACTACAATATTCTCAAAATTCTGAAGCCTGCCAACCTTGGTGGCATGAATCAAAAGTCCTCAGGAGGCTGAGGCAGAAAGATTTTATTTTTGAGCTTAGAAATTCCAGGCCAGCCTTTCGCTGCTGCACCCACAGCGATGTAGCTCGGGCTACAGGAGAGGCTGCCTCTAGTGTCCTCTGCTGTGGTAAAAAGAAGGTCTCTTTGGACCCCAATGAGACCAATGAAATCTCCAATGCCAGCTCCTGTCAGCAGATCAGGAAGCTAATCAAAGATGGGCTCATCATCGGAAGTCTATGGCTGTCCATTCCTGGGCTCGCTGCCAGAAAAACACTTTGGCCCAACGGAGGGCAGCCATATGAACATAGGAACGAGGAAGGGTACTTCCAATGTTCAGATGCCTGAGAAGGTGACCTGGGTGAGAAGGATGAGGATTCTGTCCTGGCTTCTCAGGAGATACCAGGAATCTAAGAAGATTGATTGTCATATGTATTACAGCCTATACCTGAATGAAGGTCAGTGGGGATGTATTAAAAAACAAGTTGATTCTCATGGAACATATCCACAAACTGAAGGCAGACAAGGCCCACGAGAAGCTACTGGCTGACTAGGCTGAAGCTCACAGGTCTAAATCCCAGGAAGCAAGAAAGAGTGGGAGGAGCGGCTCCAGGCCAGCAAGGAAGACATCATTAATACTCTGTCCAAGGAGGAAGAGACCAAGAAATAATGCTGCCCTCATGTCTGTACATAGTGGCCTGGCTGTGGCCTTACAAGGACCAGTCATTAAAATAGAACAACCCTTTGTCTGTTAAAAAAGAAAAAAGAAAGAAATTCTAGACCAGCCTGAGTAGAACAGCAAAACATTCTTCTACAATGTTTAAGAATATAGAACTAAGGCTATTCTGATATTTAATTCTAATAGGATCATAAAGAACTCATATTTAAAGGGACACTTCCAGTATGGCTTTCAGGCTTTCATGGTTTTGAAAGGTAATTGGCAGTAATTGAGCTACAGGAAATGACACATTGTTTTTATTCCATGTGAAAAACGGTTTGTGGGTGGAGGAGCCAATGGAGACATGTTCTTCAGAACTTGCATTCTGTCTCTAGGTTAACTAAAGCACTTCTGGGAACACCCATTCAGAGCCTGCCCCACATGTGGCCCATACATATACAGCCACCCAATTAGACAAGATGGATGAAGCAAAGAAGTGCAGGCAGACAGGAGCCGGATGTAGATCTCTCCTGAGAGACACAGCCAGAATACAGCAAACACAGAGGTGAATGCCAGCAGCAAACCACTGAACTGAGAACAGGACCCCCGTTGAAGGAATCAAAGAACTGGAAGAGCTTGAAGGGGCTGGAGACCCCATATGTACAACAATGCCAAGCAACCAGAGCTTCCAGGGACTAAGCCACTACCTAAAGACTATACATGGACTGACCCTGGACTCTGACCCCATAGGTAGCAATGAATATCCTAGTAAGAGCACCAGTGGAAGGGGAAGCCCTGGGTCCTGCTAAGACTCAACCCCCAGTGAACTAGACTGTTGGGGGGAGGGCGGCAATGGGGGAAGGATGGGGAGGGGAACACCCATACAGAAGGGGAGGAGGAGGGATTAGGGGGATGTTTGCCTGGAAACAGGGAAAGGGAATAACATTCGAAATGTAAATAAGAAATACGCAAGTTAATAATAAAAAAAAGAAGAAAAAAACAAAAAAAGAAAAAAAACAAAAAAACTAAACACTTCTGTCTTTTAAGGTCAAAAATACAAAGTCACATATTTTCATGTCTACTCCCATTTTAGTGCTTTAGTTCTTGTTACAATGTATTGCATGTACACACTTACCACTCACTTCCTGTTTTGTGCTGTGTATTGAAGTACCTATCATGGTAAAGCCACTGGGTCTGGTAGAATCAACAGCTTGTTGATTTGAGGAGCAACAAAAATGAACAAAGCGGCATGCCTTCCAGGATGAGGGTGGGATTGTTTTCACCGTTTTTCCCATCAGCACCCCCTTTTTGTACCATCCCCAATTTGGGTGCATCGGGGAATTAGATTTTTACAAAAGCTACCAGCTATAAGAACATGTGGCAGCAGACAGTAGAGCGAGGTTTCTAACAGATGTTTGAAAAGGTAACTGTTGAGTGAAAACAAATTCTCGGTCTTTAAATTAAGCAAGAGAGGGAAGATGAGAAACCTTCATGGCTCCTGTGGAAGAAGGAGGCACTCAGTTGATGGCAGAGCCTAAAAAGCTGTCACTGGGTTTTATTGCCTGCTAGCTAATTAATGATGTTTCCTCCTTAGTACATTTGAACATATTTTAGATGCACAGTCATACTTCTTGCTTGTATATCTGTGCTAACTGGTCATCAGATATAGTTCCTCCTCTATTCTGTAGATCCCTGAGGAAAAAATGACACCTTTTCCTTTAAGCCAATAACAGTCAGATGTGTCTCATTATTATTTAATTATTCCATCATATAAAACTTCTCATTCTCATCTATGGATCATCAATAAAACCCACGATAACTTCCAGTTTCACGAAACTAAAAAATTAAAGTGAAGAAGCTTCTGTACTCTGTGGGACTGTGCACTGGGGGCTCCCCACGGAGATCTCTGGCAGACTAGGCACACGGGCTGTGGCGAGGGGGAGAGAACTCAGGCAGGCAGGAGGAACAGCTCTCGCTGTCTCTGCTGCTGGTCCTTCTTCTTTACCCAGCTGCCACTTCAGTTGCTCAGCCAGCAGGAAACTAACTAGAAGGCAAGGGGTGCAGGAGAGCATCTGGCAGTGACTTCAGGAGAGCAGATCTCTTCCCCAAGAGGCGGTATTCAGCTCTATGACAGAAGCTCTCAGATGATGAAATAATTCCCGTACACCTTTAATCCTGAACACGATTCTTAAATATAGGTTTTGGATGGGTCAGTGTCTGACAGCAAGTACTTCCTATTGGTTTGGCCTGAGAGCTTGGAAAGACCTCATCTATATATTCGGTGGTGTGGTCCTGCTTTTACGACTGACTTGTCTCGGGCCTATGTAACCTGTGGTCATGTCCTCACATGCAGAGCAGGGGCTTGGGGTATTGCCCTATGTAACTCATCTGTCTCAAACCTCTCTACAGGGGTCTGTGGAGGGCTGCAGCTAGTGAGGCCTTGCTCTGGCAGACTAGGAATGTGCCTGTCGTTCCTTTTAGGGTCTCTGGGGATTTGACCTACCACTACCCCACAGTGCTCCATGGATAACTCGCAGGTTTTGGAGGTTAAATAAATGTTGACTACATTTGTTCCAGCCACACAGGGTGAACATAGACTATGCCTGCTCCCAAAGTAAGAACTTGCTTTCTGGGTTTTATGTGTTTATTTACACTTTAGTATTTATTTCTTGTTCTCACTAAACAGTTCTTAGAACAGCAAACAGTCAATTGATATTTTGGGAAAGTACTCATTGAAACTGTCATGTGGCTGTTTTTGCTGTTTCTGTACCCACATTGTATGTAAGACTGAGAATATATGTGACTGTACTATTTCAAAAGCCACTTATGGGTCTATGGGTATTGCGGTCAGCCTGGGTGTCTTAAGTGATAGTCACCCAGAAGTCGCTAATTCTGTAGTTCTTTGGTGACAGGTCTGTGCACATGTTTACAGTAGGAATGACATGCTACATTTATTAAGATGCTGAAAGCCTGTATTTTCCAGCACTTCTACAGCAAACCACAATGATGCTGTGGGAATAAACAGCCCTGCCCTCTCCCAGCTCCTCTACCACAACCTTAGGATACCCTTGCTTCTTTCAGCACATTAAGAAAAATGACATGGTTGGTCTTGTTTGATAGATCTTCTGAAAAGTGTTAAAGAGTTTCTCTAAAATAAACAAATGCAAAAGTTAGTTGACAAAACACCCCAAAAGTCTTTCAGAACTCTTTTGGTAAAACTAGTTAATATAAGGCTATATTTTGGTCCTAACACTGACACCATGACACAGGTAAGGTAACATTTGAATATCTGAAGGTTGGTATATAATCAAGGATATGGTAAAAAGGCCAGGGAAGTGTCACCAAAGTTAGAAATCAGATGAAGACAGTTCAAACAGGAACTGTCATTTCTCCCTTTTAACATGTAGGGACTGTCAAAGTGCCAATGGATCTTTTTGGTTTTTTGTATTAATTAACATATTTATTTACTTACATCCCAAGTAAATAAGTACTTTGCTTACCCCTTTCTGTCTCCCTTCACTAAGACCCTCTCCCATTTCCCTTTCCCTTCTCCTCTGAGAGGGTGGGTTCTCCCATCATGGTGTATCAAGTCTCTGCCAGATTAGGCACATCCTTTGCCAGTGATGTCAGTCAGTCAGCAATTCTGATGAACAAAACAGCTTCTGGAGGAATCGCCATCCCTGACCTCAAGCTATACTACAAAGCAATAGTGACAAAAACTGCATGGTGTTGGTACAGAAATAGACAGCTTGAACAATGGAATCCAATCAAAGATCCAGAAATAAACCCATACACCTATGGATACCTGATTTCTGATAAAGAATCCAAAGCCATACAATGGAAAAAAGAAAGCATCTTCAATGAATGGTTCTTATCTAACTGGATGTCTGCATGAAGAAGAATGCAAACAGATCCATATTCATCACCCTGCACAAAACACAAGTCCAAGTGGACTAAGAACCTCAACATAAAACCAGATACATTAAATTTCATAGCAGAGAAAGTAGGAAATACCCTTGATCATATTACTACAGAAGACAATTTCCTGAACAAAACACCAGTGGCTCAGGCTATGATCAATAGTCATGCTAGCCATGTTCTGTGTTGGAACTCTAAGACTGAATGTTTAAGTCTTTCTTAGCCCTACTCTGTATTCACTTTGCCTCTTGTCTCTGAAGTGGATATTCATGTACTTACAATGTATGTATGTATGTATGTATGTATGTATGTATGTATATATATGTATGTATTTATATATGCACATATATATTCTCTGCACATGGGGATAAATAGACAATGAAGCAAAGCAAAGCAAACAAAGCTTCATCTTTGGCAGATATGGCAGACAGAGTGGAGTAGCAAGCATGTGTTGTGGAGAGAATTCTGCAACATAGAACTTATAGAATAAAACCAGAGAAGGGGCTATAAATTTAAACACTGACTAATAAAGGTGTAAAAAAGTAACAGTAATAATTTAAATATAACACATTGTCTTTGTAAGTCAAGAAACTATGGAATACACAGTATCAACCTGCAAGAGATTGTGTAATCTGAATTCATTTACAAAGTTTGTAGGTGGACATAGTGTTATTTTGACTAGAAATACAGTATCTAAATATAAAAATTTAGCAGTGTATTTTAATATAAAGAAGATTTGATTATATTAATTATAACTTGGTCTGACCCATTTGTTTAAAAATGAAATTCATTAAGGAACCTGAGAAGATATTTGTTAAAATAAGAAGTGTGCATTCAAAGTTACATTCACTGCATAAGATAATCATCAGTTGCTAGGGAAGGATTAGATGTTCATTAAATAGTACCGTTGGCAATTCAGTAAAAATGATGCATATTAATTATCCAAAATCAGTAAGGTGTAGATGGAAAGTTGTCTGAGAAGTGCTAAGTAAATTCAAGGTCCTCTTCTTACAATCCTATTATACTTATCTGTCCTTATCCCAGTACTTCATCGAAAATTAATTGATTTGCTGGTTATAGTATAAAGGTTTTTAACCTTCATTTTAGAAAAAATAGGAAAAGGCTAATAAAAGAATTTAAAACACATTATTTCACAAATTTGAAAATCTTAAGAATTTGTTCCTATCTACCACCCATATGCATTTGTATCTACACACACATATGCTGATAATTTTGATATGAAACTTTGCCCCATTTATCTCTCCCTGCTTTTGCCCCCTTTCTCCTTACCTTCCTTTCTTCCCCCTCCTTTCCTTTCTCACTTCTATCTTTCTAATGGTTATAACTTCATTGCTGCCAAAAATGTTTCACTAGATTCTCCTCTCACTTCTCTGCCCACCTTCATCAGACCTGTGGATCTTAAACCATACAGGTTTCCTTTCAGCTACTCTTCTTCCCTGCCTGCTGAGTTCTCTGGGGTAAGCCACATTGTCCAGGCAAGCCTGCTATCTCAGGTGAACCTCCATTTTCCTGCCATCTTTCCTCCCACCTTCATCAGACCTGCAGAGCCTGAACCACACAGACCTGCATATTTCAAACTATCAGAAGATGCCCATCAGAGGTCTGCCACATCAGAACCATAAAGGTTAAACTCCCTACCAATACCTACTACAACAAGAACATCCAGGGTTCATCTCAGCCCTAAGAAAAACACACACAACAAAAGCCAGGACAATATGATATCTCAGGCATGGAAAATACAATATAGGAAATTGATACTTCATTCGAAAGTAAATGTTAAGTCTCAACAAATACTGGCAGAAAACTGAGCCCTCTGAGGCACTGCAAGTTGCCTTGAGCAACATGCTAACCAACACGGACCTCCATTCTCCCACCTCCTTTCTGCCCACATCATCTGACCTGCAACTCCTGAACCATAGAGACCTGCAGATCTGGAAACATCAGAGGATACCTGTCATAGACCTGCCACAGCAGGACCATCAAGGTTAACTGCCCTCCAAATACCTACTACAACAGGAATATCCAGGGACCAAAGTAAATCTGGGATACCAGGAAAAGACCTGACCTAAGAATAACAGGAAAAGAAGAAAGGTGAAGAATCCCATCTCCAAGTTCCAGAAAATATTTTCAACAAAATCATAGAAGAAAACTTTCCTAACATAAAGAAAGAGATACCTGTAAACATAGAGGAAGCTTACAGAACACTGACTAGTCTGAACCTAAAAAGAAAATCTTCTTACATAGTAATCAAAACACAAAAATCTATAGAACAAAGAACAGTATTAAACATGGAAAGGGAAAAAGGCCAGGTAACATACAAAGCCAGACCTATCAGAATTAAACTTTACTTCTCAAGGGAACCTCTAAAAACTAGAAGAGCCCAGAGTGATATCTTGCAACTTCTAAAAAAATCACAGAAGTCAACCTAGACTATTATACTGAACAAAAGTCTTAATCTCAGGAGATATAAATAACAAGATATTTCAAGACAAATCCAAATTCAAACAATATTTATCCTCAAATTCAGCCCTACAGAAAATACTAGAAGGAAAACTCCAACCCAGGGAGGATAACTACATCCAAGAAAACGCAGGAAATAAGTAATTCCATACCAGCAAAAAGTAATGAAAGCACACACAAATATACACTAAATAAACAAATTCCTTAAACACGTACAGGAAAAAAACCCAAGATATAAAAAAGAAACAAAAGATAAACTGAGGGATCCCAGAGATGGAAAATCAAGGGAAGCGAACAGGAACAATAGATGTAAGAATCACTAGCAAAATATATAAGATTGAAGAGAGAATCTCAGGTGTAAAAGATACAGTAGAAGAAACTGATATATTCATCAGAAGAAATGTGAAATCTAAAAAAAAATCTGCTGCAAAACATCCAGGAAACCTGGGAAGTCATGAAAAGACATAACATAAGAAAAATAGGAATAGAAGAAGATGAAGAGTCCCAGCTCCAAAGCTCAGAAAATATTTTCAGCAAAAACAAGGAACACACACACACACACACACACACACACACACACACACACACACACACACCATGAGTATCAAATTAACAGGAAATAACAATCACTGGTCATTAATATCTCTCAACAGCCTGGACTAAATTTCCCAATAAAAAGACAGGCAAACGAAATGGATAAGAAAACAGGATCTGTCATTCTGCTACATACAAAGAATATACTTCATCAATGAAGATAGACATTACCTCGGAGAAAAGGGCTGGAAAAACATTGTCTAAGCCAATGAACCCAAGAAGCAAGTTGGAATAGCCATTCTAATATCTGGTAAAATACTTTCAACAAAACTTAATCAAAAGACATGGGGGAGGACACTTCATACTCATCAAAGGAAAAATCTACCAAGATGATGAACATCTATGCCCCAAACACAAATGTATCCATATTTTAAAAGAAGCATTGCTAAAGCTTAAATCATACTTTGAACTCCATATAGTAATAATGGAAGAATTCAACACCCTACTCTCACCAACTGACAGGTTATCCAGACAAAAGCTAAACAAATAATGAAACTAAGAGACATTATGAATCAAATGGAACTAACAGACATTTATAGAACATGTCACCCAAACATAAAAGAGTATTCCTTCTTCTCAGCACCTCATGGATCCTTCTCTAAAACTGACAATATAGTCAGTCACAAGGCAAGTTTCGACAGATACAATGAATCGTAATAATGTCTTGTATCATATCAGACCACAATGGATTAAAGCTGGACTTCAACAACAACAAAACCACCAAAAAGGCTACATGGTCATGGAAGTTAAACAACTGCTGTGCAATGATCTCTGGGTCAGGAAAGGAATAAAGAAAGAAAGAAATGACTCTAGAATTCAACAAAAACGAAGGGACAATATACACAAATTTATGGGACACAATGAAAGCAGCGCTAAGAGGAAATTTCCTAGCACTAGCTGCCTTCATCTTGAAATTATAAGGTTCTTGTACCAGCAATTTAGAAGTACACCTGAAGCTCCAGGAAAAAGACAGAAGAAGAAGAAGAAGAAGAAGAAGAAGAAGAAGAAGAAGAAGAAGAAGAAGAAGAAGAAGAAGAAGAGGAGGAGGAGGAGGAGGAGGAGGAGGAGGAGGAGGAGGAGGAGGAGGAGGAGGAGGAGGAGGAGGAGGAGGAGGAGGAGGAGAGGGGGAGGGGAAGGGGGAGGGGGAGGGAGAGGGGAAGGGGGAGAGGGAGAGGGAGAGGGGAAGGGGAAGGGGAAAAGGAAGGGGAAGGGGAAGGGGAAGGGGAAGAGGAAGGGGAAGAAGGGGAAGGGGAAGGGGAAGAAATGCATCAGTAGCAAGCAAGCAGCACACCAAAGAGGAGCAGAAAGCTTTCCTTGAACAACATGGCTGAAATCAATCAGTTGAAAATAATGAAAACAATACAAAAATCAACAAAACCAAGAGCTGGCTTTTGACAAAATCAACAACATAGACAAACCCTAAGCCAAACTAACCAAAAGGCAGAGAAACAATATCCAAATAAACAAAATTAGAAATGAAAAGCAAGGCATAGCAACAGACAAAGAATCATTAAATCTTACTTCAAAAGCCTGTACTTCACAAAATTGGAAAATCTGTTTTTTATTGGATGCTTTTAAATTTACATTTCAAATGTTATTCCCTTTCCTGGTATCCCAGACATAAGCCCCATATCCCATCCCCCTTCCATTCCTCAATGAGGGTGTTCCCCTCCACATCCACCCCTTTTCCTGACCCCACCCCGACATTCCCCTACACTGGGGATCCAACCTTGGCAGAACCAGGGCCTTCTCCTTCTATTGGTGCCCAACAAGGTCCTCCACTGCTACATATGCTGCTGGAGCCATGGGTCAGTCCATGTATAGTCTTTGGGTAGTGGCTTAGCCCCTGGAAGCTCTGGCTTGTTGGCATTTTTGTTCTTATGGGGTTGCAAGCCCCTTCAGCTTTTTCAATTCTTCCTCTAATTCCTCCAGTGGGGGTCCCAATCTCAGTCCAATGGCTTGCTGCTAACATTCACCTCTGTATTTGACATGCTCTGGCTGTGTCTCTCAGGAGACATCTATATCTGTTTCCTGTCAGCACGCCCTTCTTAGCTTCATCAATCTTATCTAATCTTGGTGGCTGTACATAATGGGGCACATGTGGGGAAGTCTTTGAATAGCCATTTCTTCAGGCTCTGCTCCAAACTCTGCCTCCATATCCCCTCTAAGATCAAGAATCGACAAGTGGGACCTCATAAAACTGCTAAGTTTCTGCAGGCAAAGGACAAAACAGCAACCAACAGATTGGGAAAAGATCTTTACCAATTCTACATCTGATAGAGGGCTAATATCCAAAATATACAAAGAACTCAAGAAGTTAGACTTCAGAGAGCCAAATAACTCTATTAATAATGCTATTAAAAATAACTCTATTAAAACAAAGAATTCTCAGCTGAGGAGTATTGAATGGCTGAGAAGTACCTAAAGAAATGTTCATCATTCTTAGTCATCAGGGAAATGCAAATCAAAACAACCCTGAGATTCCACCTCTCACCAGTCAAAATGGCTAAGATAAAAATCTCAGATAACCACAGATGCTGGTGAGGATGTGGAGAAAGGGGAACACTCCTCTGTTGTTGGTGGGATTGCAAACTGGTACAACTACTCTGGAAATCAGTCTGAAGGTTCCTCAGAAAATTGAACATTCCACTACCTGAGGACCCAGTTATACCTCTCCTGGGCATTTAACCAAACAATTGGAAAATCTTAACAAAACAAATGATTTTCTAGACAGATGACACTTAGGAAAGTTAAATCAAGATCAGAAAAACTATTTAAATAGCCCTGTAACCCCTAAAGAAACAGAAGCAGTCACTAAAAGTCTCTTAACCAAAAAACGTCCAGGGCAAGATGATTTTAGTGGCAAATTCTACCAGACTTTCAAAGAAGAACTAATACCAATACTCCTCAAATTATTCCACAAAATTGAAACAGAAGAAACACTGCCAAACTCATTCTATGATGCCTCAGTCATCCTTATACCTAAACCACACACTCAACAAAGAATTCAACTTAAGACCAATTTTGCTTGTGAATATTGATGCAAAGGTACTCAATAAAATTCTCACAAACTGAATCCAAGAACACATCAAAACCATCATTCATCATGACCAAGTAGGTTTCATCTCATGTTTCAATGTGTGAAAATCCATCAATGTAATCTACCATATAAACAAAATGAAAGAAAAAACACATTAATGTCTCATTAGATGCTGAAAAAGCCTTTTACAAAATTCAACACCTCTTCTTGTTAAAAGTCTTAGAGAGATCAGGGATGTAAGACACAAATCTAAACAAAATAATGGCAATATACAGCAAGCCGGAGACGGAGAGAGGGGAGAAGCCATGGCAGGTGATATTAAGATTCTGCTCTGTGTATTTACAGGTTGTTATCAATGTTCTTAAGGGATGGATGGTACCGGGCTTTGTATGTTTAAGTGGGCAATTATATCTTACCAATTGGGTCAAAAAAATATACAGCAAGCCACTAGCCAACATCAAACAAAACCTAAAGAAATGTAAAGCAGTTCCACTACAATTAGGGAGAAGACATGGCTGCCCACTGTCTCCCTACCTATTCAATACTGTACTTACAGTTCTAACTGAAGCAATAAGACAACTATAGGATATCACGAGGATACAAATTAGAAAGGATAAAGTCAAAGGATCACTATTTGAAAATGATATGATAGTATACATAAGTGAGCCCAAAAATTCTATCAGAGAACTCCAACAGCTGATAAATCACTTCAGCAAAGTGGCTGGATATAAAATTAACTCAAACATATCCATAGCCTTCATCTACTCAAAGTATAAACAGAATGAGAAAGAAAGCAGGGAAATGACACCCTTCATAATAGTCATAAATAATGTAAACTATCTTGGTGTGATTATAACTAAGCAAGTGAAAGACTATTGGCACAGTCTTAGCCCATATTGATGCTGTTCTTGTACACTGAGAAACATCATCAGAACTGTAGAACATATGCTTATCGTAATAGAACATAGTAAGGAGCACATCTAGAAAACCATCTAGTAAAATATTATAGTATTGTAGCCCTCTAGACAAGTCTTAGATCCTGTCTACCTAAAAGTGTGTACCTGGTACCAAACTACATGACTAAGAATGAAAGATTATTCAAAAGGTGGCATTTTGTTTCTTTGTTTTTTGCTTTTTTTGTTTTGTTTTGTTTTGTTTTTGTTTGCTTTTGTTTTTGTTTTTGTATTGCTTTTTGGTTAGTGGTCAAAATGATCATTTTGGACTTTTTTTTACTTCAACAAGACATTAGCTGGATATCTCCCCCTTCTTCTTGCTGTGGTATAGTGGTGATTTTCATCTTTGATCACAAGAAACTGTGAATTATAAGACAGAGTTGTGGTAAAATGAAGGCCAACCAAGTATAAAATTTATTCCATCAAGTAATACAATCCTGAAAAATCTTAAATTAGAATGAGAATCCCACTACTGATTTCTCCTTTCTGCTGGTCCTTAGTAGGTCATTGCCTACAGAAATGAAAAGACTAATTGTTCTGTTCTTGGGCTGCTTTATTTTAACCTTAAAAAAGGCCATGCCTGCTTCTGGTTTCTGCTTGTACCCTGAGCTGTCCCAGTCCCACAGCTCTCTGTACCCAAATCCAATTGGGAAGAGAGATTGGGAACAATCCTGAGAGTTCAGGGGAGACCACCACTTCTGCTCACATTCCTGCCCCAAGAGGAACCCATCTAGAGCCCTCTGGACACAGGAAGCTAAGAGCAGTCAGGGAGAGGATCCTTTCTGTCTCTGCCTGTGCCCAGTTGCCAGGAGTGCTGACACACCTGAGAGCAGAGGTAAGACACCACTTTTGCTTCAAGGGACCCACCTGGAGCTCCCAGGACACACAAACCTGGGAGCATTCTGAGACAGGACCCTCCCAGTTTCTGCTTGCACCTGGATCTGATCCGGTCCCACTGCTCTCTGGACCTAGATCCCACTGAAAGAAAGCCAGTCTTCAGTAGGGCTGATATACAAGCTTACAGGAGGGTCAAGCCACCCTCAGAGACAGCAAGACCAGGTAACTCCAGAGACAACCAGATGGCGAGAAGCAAGCACAGGAACCTAAGCAACAGAAATCAAGATCACGTGGCATCATCAGAGCCCAATTCTCCCATCAAAGCAAATACTGGGTATACCAACACACCAGAAAAATCAAGATTTGGATTTAAAATCACATCTCATGATGATGATAGAGGACTTCAGTATGTGGAAATCCATTAATGTGCAAACAAACCCAAAGGAAAAAAAAATCACATGATTGTCTGATTAGATGCTGAAAAAGCATTTGACAATATTCAATACCCCTTCATGTTAAAAGTCTTGAAAAAATCAGGAATTCAAATCCCATCTCTAAACACAGTAAAAGCAATATACAGCAAACCAGTAGCCAACATCAAACTAAATGGAGAGAAACTTAAAGCATTCTCACTACATCAGGGATTAGACAAGGCTGCCCACTCTCTCCCTACTTATTCAATATATTACTCGAAGTCCTAGCCAGAGCAATCAGACAACAACAGGAGGTCAACAGGATACGAATTGGAAAGGAAGAAGTCAAAATATCACTATTTGCAGATGATATGATAGTATACTTAAGTGACCCCGAAAGTTCCACCAGAGAAGTACTAAGCCCGATAAACAACTTCAGCAAAGTAGTTGGGTATAAAATTAATTCAAATCAGTAGCCTTCTTCTACTCAGTGGATGAATAGTCTGAGAAAGAAATTAAGGAAATGACACCCTTCACAATAGTCCCAAATAGCATAAAATACCTCGGCGTGACTTCAACCAAGCAAGTGAAAGATCTATATGAAAAGAACTTCAAGTCTCTGAAGAAAGAAATTGAAGAAGATCTCAGAAGATGGAAAGACCTACCATGCTCATTGATTGGCAGGATTAATATGGTAAATAAGTATTAATGTGATGTCAAATATGAGCCTAATCAAAAAATGGTAGGTTTTGCATTCCATAGAGTCACGTGCATGCTATGCAAGAATTCTGTCACTGGAATGTAAGTTTTTCTTGCTTGGCACCTTGATTGACATGACACATGGCAAAAAGACTGACAGTAAGTAAGAGAGACACAGGAGATGCATGCTCCTTTACTATAGTGACTGACATACACTTGTGAGTTCCTGTGTCTTAGGTTTAACCCCCCCCCCCCGTTTATGTGTGTGTGTGTGTGTGTGTGTGTGTGTGTGTGTGTGTGTGTGTGTGTATGTATGTGTGCTAAATTTGGTATATCAGCCAAGATTTATTAAAGGGAGCAAAGGTAAACACTACAGAAAATGTACAGAAGATGTAATAAGGATGTGAATATTCTGATCAGCTTGCAACTGCCAGCACAGCCTAATGCAGCTGTTCACAGGAAGAGTTCTTTTCTCCACTTATTAAATCTTGATTACTAAAAAGCATTACGTTGCATCAGTGACATTTCCAAAGAACATTTTGCTCTATGATATAGTCACTCCCCAGTTTCCTTGTACTGTGACATATTGGCCCATCTTTCATCTTCCGGCCTCAAGTATCTTCCACACAGGAGAAAATACAAGTGAAGGCAAACTACTTTCTGTCTGTTCTTCATTTTACTTCATGGGATGACAGCTAGTTTCATCAGTTTCCCTGAAAATGAAATACGTTCCTTCTTTCTTATGATTGAGTAAAACTCCATTGTGTATACGTGCCACATCTTTTTTCTCCCCACTTGTCGAGGAACACATAGGCTCATTCTGTAATTTGGCTGTTTTGAATGCTTGCCTCAATCAACATGGAGAAGCAGGAATCTTTGGGAGTTCACTTATGTTTCTTTGGGTCTATTTCCAGGAGTGGTGTAGCTGCATTATATGGAGGCTGTACTTACTTGTGTTCCCATTAGCAGGGCATGAGTTTCCCTCCCCAAGACTGCAAAACCTTTTCTTCATTTGCTGCTGTTTGAATCTAATAATCTCTCCATATGTATAAAAGTTAGTTCTCAGTGAATTAAAAACATGAATATAAGACCTGAAACTCTGAGACCAGCCAGAAAAAACAATGAAAACACTTCACTATATAGGCATAGGCAAGAACTTTCTGAAGGGGATCCCCAAAACTTAGGAAATAGCTCGAATAATTGACAAATGTGTTATATGCAAGTAAAAAGTTTCTCTGTAGCCGAAGAAACAGCAGAGTGAAAGGAAGGAAAGGGGAAGGGGAGAAAATAATGAATGGTTATACACCCAAAAGGGGTAACTCCAGAATACATAAAGAACTTGAAATGAACATAGATCAATAAACAGTCAGCCACTTCTCAAAACAGAAAGTAATGTCAACCAGTTGATAAGTAGAGACACAGCTTCCTTCCTCCTAGAAGCCTGCACTCTGCTCTAGCCGTTTTCTAATGACTGATTAAAACCTGTCCAGGGTGCTCTTTGTATTTGTCAGCTGCTTATTGATTTATTATTATACCTGTAAATATCCTTCATCTGACACTTCAACTCTATTTGTTTGAATACTAACTGATAAATGAAAAATTTAAGGTTCACATCAAAAAATTATTGAAAGTGAACATCTGGAGAAAGAGGTGATTGCAGGGTTTCATGTAACAATATGGGGTCATTATTGTGGGTCTCAGGAGTCATCTTTCATTGAAGACTACAATAGCAATAACAAAAACACGAAGTAGGGCTTAACATCAATGTTAAACAGTCATTGTATGAGAGGAAGACAAGGATTCTCTAATAAATAATTAATTATATGGTATATTGTATTGCGTTTCATCATATAGAATAAATTAATATGTAGAGGAAAAAGGGATTCTTAAAAACCTGCCAAGAACTCACAAATAGGTCACACTAACTTGTCCTGCAAGTTTTGGCAGTTCTTTTGATTGGTATGTTAAGTAAGCTTTTATACAGCGATCTTGTTTTCTCTTCCTTTTACTCTACTGTGGTGTAGTTTTCTCCTAAGCATCTCAGGCACAGTTGTCAAATTCATGTTAATAGTTAACTCAAATTGGCCTGTATCCTTATTCTGACTGCTAAAAATTTTGGAATACATTTGAAGTTTAAATCTACCTCTTAATTATCTCTCTTCTTTTATCTTACACCTCTTGGCACTGCCTTTCTCTTTCTTTTTTGCTTCTCATTAGCATCATGCTGAGATACACCACCTCCCCACTTTGGCAACAAGTAAGGTAGCTTTAGATTAGCAACAGCACTTTCATCACAATCAGCCAGTTGGTCTGTACCACTGTCCAAGTCACAGCTGCTATCACCGTTGTTGGGGTCACCTGGTGAAGTAGATTGCGTTGCATGTGCCTTTCTGTGTCTAAAATAATAACTTCCAAGATTTGGCAAGATTCAAAATGTATAGAACCAAGTAAATATTCCAACTACTGCCTGTATTGCTTTCTGTTTGTAAGTGAGCAAGGAGAGAGAGGGGGGAGGAGAGGAGAAGAGAGAAGAAGGGAGGGGAGGGGAGGGGAGAGAGGGAGAGAGAGAGAGAGAGAGAGAGAGAGAGAGAGAGAGAGAGAGAGAGAGAGAGAGAACATGCAACAGACATTCATTATACCAGGTGAGGAGCCAAAAGAAGTCCTTTCTGGGCCAGTTTATATTAAACCTTCTTTGCTGGAAATTTCCTTGCCAATCAGGCAATAAGTCAGAACTACAAGCTATAGGAGACCAAGTGATGCAGAATTAATGGACTTCTTTGTGCCAAGGAACAAAAATACTATTTGAGCAGTAAACATTGTGTATTTAAGGTCAAGGTTATTCTACTCTGGGGCCACTATTGGATTAGTAAATGATTCCTCAGTCTTAGAAAAAGCTGTCTGAGATGTTCACAAAATAATTGTGTTCAGTAAGCTGAAATTCATCCATTCTTGTCTACTGAGCTGAGACTCACCTATTCTAACATACCTGGATGTGGAACGTAATTGAAACACATAATTATTACACAGCCTATTGGGTAAGCAATATGCATTTTTGAAATTGTATAAACACCTTTTTGCATGCCAACTTTGGTGATAATTACCAAATGTCTATATCTAGCAAAACAGGCAATTCAGAAATATGAATTTGTGCTATTATTTATGATACACATGTGCTACTTTCCCCTAAATATAGATATTTGGTAATTATCACTGGGAGTGATTGTTATAATTCCAAAGTAGATACCAATGAAATAGAAATATAAGTTATTTGGTAAAAATGTAAATGCTAAAAAATTCTCATTATCTTTACCCGAGTACAGTTCTTAGTTTGCTATTCATATTTCATGTAATAATTTTGGATTAGCCATCTGGTTTGTTGAGGGTTGAAAATCTGTTTAACACCAACGCAGAATTTTTGTTAAAAACTAAAACAAGTCATACAAAAATCACAAATGTTTTTCAGGTATTTCACAATGCTAATAATGAATAAGTTTTAAAACATAGCATGCAATTGGTACTTTCATTCTTCATAGTCACTCTCTATTTGTGTAAACTCTCCTATGGCATTTAGGATGTGTGACAATGAGTGACTGGAACATAGCAAGTTGTATCAAAAGCCTGTGTTGGCCCATCTACATTATTTTTTTCAGTATCAATCTTTTCCTTGTCTGAATGTTTAGCTCTAGAAATTTAATACACTATTTTCTCAATGGTGCCATATCTGTTCCTGAGGTTGAGTAGTCCCCTCTCTGTTTCATGGCTGCAAACTGATATCATTCCTCTATTATTCCTTCTGTCCTACATAGGAACAATTATGTTGATATGGGAGACAAACAGGGAGAACACAGATCAGTATTCATTATTCCTTTATCTATTAAGAGCTCTTGCAATGTGTATTGTAGATGACTTTTATCCATGGCACCAGGATTTACTATAAAATTATAGTAGTCAAAAGAGTATGATATCTGTAGAAAATAATTGAAAATAGATTAGTGGAACACACTAGAGACCCTTGATAAGGCTCACATGAATATAGTCAACAATACATCTTTGACAAATGTAAGAACAGTAAAAATATATGAGAAACTGGCCAATGCTGCTTTGCCAATTGAACATCCACAGATTTGTTAAATATATGCAACACAGACATGTGTTCATTAAGGGTTCTTAAGATACTTCAAGATGAATCACATATGCAAATGCAAAGTTCAAAAGTATGACACCTAAAATGCTGTATTGGAGGAAATATATATGGTACTTCACTTGTCAATTTTTTTGGTTGTAATCAATGCAAGAGTTATGATATAAGCATGACTATTAAGTTGAATGCTACTAAATTTATCTTCATGTTATGTAATAGAGGCTGTCAAAATAACATAAAAATAAGACCCACAGAAGGAATAATATTCATAAAATACTTATTTGATGAACATTTTTCTAAAACATGGAAGTAACAGCTAGAAATTCGACAATTAACCAAGACATTTAAAAAGGGACCTAAATATTTGAACAGATCCCCACACTTAGGATGGTATGTGGCCAGCAAATGAGCATCCTCATCAATGGTGCTATCGACATGCCGGTTAAGATGGAGTACCGCTGCATAACTATTATGTAAGAACCTAAACCAGTGGTAATATTAAGCACTGGTGGAGGCAGAGCAATGGGGTGGCAGTCTTTGTGGCTAGAAGGTGAACTATAGCCACTCTGTCTGGTAAAACCCTGGGACAGAAATTGTCTTCTTTTCATTTGGTTGTAAAACAGTATTTCTTCTTTCACTTTTAAACTTTTTAATTTATATGCAAATTTTGGGTTTCACTACAGCATTTTCAAATACTTTGACAATAGTTTAAAAGCCTAAACATACTCTTTCTATATGATCAATTAATTATATGCCTTGTATTAAAGGAATTGAAAATATTTATATAAAATCTCTAAATATATCCTTCTAATAGTTGTCATCATAATTGCCAAAACTTAGAAGATAACCAAATGAACGTCTTCTAGTAGGTAAACAGTTTAATAAACTATTATACAACTAAATAATAAAATATTTTTATCACTAATTACTGTTTTTAAAGCCTTGAGAGGATAAAGAGAAATTTAAATTTCTATACTACTAAATCAAAGAATCCAGCTTCAAAGGGCTATGTACTGTTTTATTAAAACTATGTGGTATAAGTCAAAATTATTGAGGTGGGGAATCATGCTTGGTTGATGTCTGTATTTCCAGTACTTGGGTATTGGAGACAGAATCAAAACATCAACCTCTCCTTGGCTACATAGAAAGTTCAAGGTCAATTTGGGCTACAGGACATCCTATCTCAAGAAATACCAACCAACCAACCAACCAACCAACCAACCAATCAACCAACCAACCAACCAACCAACCAACCAACCAATCAACCAACCAACCAACCAACCAACCAACCATTCAACCAACCAACCAACCAACCAACCAACCAACCAACCAACCAACCAACCAATGGCAACCCTAAAAAGATATTGAAAAGATAATTGTTTCCCCAGGAGTTGTTGAAGGACAGATGAAAAAGGCAGGTACAGGCAGGTTACTCAAAATACTGTTTCAGACTGTAATGGTGGGTCTATGTATGTATACTCTTTTCAGCACAGCATATAGACTTCACTAATGTTCACCATGGGTGATAATGGGTATAAGTTCCTCAGTTGTAACAAATGCATACCACTTAACTGTGGGAGGAGATGAGAGTGAAGGAGATGTTCATGTGTGAGGGCAGATAAGGTATGTCATAGAGACCTTTGTATCATTGTCTCAATATTGTTTTGAACCTAAAATAATTGTTCTAAAGGTGATTTGATAATAACTCATATATAATATATATGTGTGTATATATATTAGAAAATTGTGTGTGCGTGTGTGTGTGTGCTTGTTCATGGCTTCTATCCATGGCAGGAAATGATGGCTACATGTTCAGATTTGCTGACTTCATACCATATCACTGACCAGCAGCAAAAGTATATTCTTTTATATGAGTGACTCAATATACCTGAGGTTTAAAACATTTATGTAAACCCTGATATTTTATCAGATAAAGTCACTCAAGTATCAGACAGGGTAGATATGAATAATGGATTCTGAACAAAATCTGGTTTATCTGAGTGAGTTGTTAAAATATTCAATGGATTGAGAAATTAGACGATTCAACATGTGTAGAGTCTAATGAAAGACTTGCTCAAGTGATACCTATAAGATGTGCGGCTCTGAAAGGTAGACAGTAGCATCGAAGAACGACAGTGATTGGGTGACTGTTCTAGCGGTTTTAGATTCATGCTGAGCAAGAGATTGTAATAGTTATGCTTTGGAAACCTTGGAAAACCTGGGGGAGGAAAACCAGGCTATGTTTTTACTTGATTTTTGAAATAATACCTAGCTTCACTTTTATGAGTCTTAATTAGCACACATAACATTAGGTTTTTAAAAATTGAAAATAGATTCTTCTGTCATACAGTAATCCTGATCGTAGTTTCCCCATCCCTCCGTTCCTCTTGGCACTACTACCTACTCTCTCTTGATCCACACCTGCTTTATCTCTCATCAGAAAACAAAAGCAAAAACAAAACACCCAAGCAAGCAAGCAAACAGACAAACAAAAAGCAAGGCTTCCAAGAGATAACGACCAAACATTTAAAAACAAGCTACAAGGCAGGAAGAAATCCTCAAAATGAAGTTGGACAAGGTAACACAATAGGAGGAAAGGAGTCCCAAGGGCAGGCAAAAGAGTTAGAGACACACCACTCCCATTGTTAGGAGTCTCACGAAAGCACCAAGTTAGCAGCCAGAATGTATGCACAGTAGACGTTATGCAGACCCATGTGCTTGTGGCTTCAGTCTCTGTGAGCCCCTGTGAGCCCTGCTTAGTTTGGTTAGTCCATGTTCTCCTAGTACCTCCATATCCTCTGAATCCCCTTTGTTGGTAGTGTTACCTGATTTCCAAGAGGATGGATTTGCTGGATGTCTGCAATTTGTGTCTGACTGCCTCTGCTCCCATCTGCTGCTACAGGAAGCTTTGCTGGTGTCCACTGGACAAAGCACCTAGCTATGAATATAGCAAACTATCATTAGGAATCATTTCACTGATTATTTTCATTTTGTCAGTTGTGTTTGGTTTACCCCGTGTCTCTGAGTTATCCAGTTTCAGACTCTTTGCCATCCAGGCAGTATCAGTTCAAACTTCTTTTTGTTGATCTACCTCCTTTCCTTTTCCAGCCATGCCTTTGTGTCCCTAAATACCCTTCAGCACATAGTAGTAATCTCCTTAAGACTTCTTAATGTTTTAAGATTTGGATTACATATTAAATCCAATATTAACGTGAAGAGAGTACAAGAGTTTTTTTTGTGTGTTTTTTGTGTTTTTAACTTGAGTATTTCTTATTTACATTTCGAGTGTTATTCCCTTTCCGGGTTTCCGGGCAATCATCCCCCTAACCCCTCCCCCTCCCCTTCTTTATGGGTGTTCCCCTCCCCATCCTACCCCCATTGCCGCCCTACCCCCAACAATCACGTTCACTGGGGGTTCAGTCTTAGCAGGATCAAGGGCTTCCCCTTCCACTGGTGATCTTACTAGAATATTCATTGCTACCTATAAGGTCAGAGTCCAGGGTCAGTCCATGTATAGTCTTTAGGTAGTGGCTTAGTCCCTGGAAGCTCTGGTTGCTTGGCATTGTTGTTCATAAGGGGTCCCGAGCTCCTTCAAGCTCTTCGAGTTCTTTCTCTGATTCCTTCAATGGGGGTCCCATTCTCAGTTCAGTGGTTTGCTGCTGGCATTCGCCTCTGTATTTGCTGTATTCTGGCTGTGTCTCTCAGGAGCGATCTATATCCGTCTCCTGTTGGCCTGCACTTCTTCACTTCATCCATCTTGTCTAATTGGGTGGCTGTATATGTATGGGCCACATGTGGGGCAGGCTCTGAATGGGTGTTCCTTCAGTCTCTGTTTTAATCTTTTCCTCTCTCTTCCCTGCCAAGGGTATTCTTGTTCCCCTTTTAAAGACGGAGTGAAGCATTCACATTTTGATCATCCGTCTTGAGTTTCATTTGTTCTAGGGATCTAGGGTAAGTCAAGCATTTGGGCTAATAGCCATACAAGAGGTTTTATATGTGGAATTTTGGTGGTGGTCATGCAGGGGATTGAATCTAGGCTCAGCTGCACACCAAGCACTGTACCACTGAGTGAAGCCCAGCAATTTAACCCTGATAGAAAGAGCATCAAGTTTTGCTCCATGTCTTCTCATTTAATACTGTAATTCTAACAAAGATTAGTTCAATGAACTGCTTCCTGTTTGAAAAAGTGAATAGATCTACAGGTGCATAATATCTGCAAAAATGGTTTTCTACACAGATCCACAGACCATTAACATTCTAAATATGTTTTTTACCATATTTTTCTATGAAAATTTTAATGAACATCAATACATATATATGTATAAACACACACATATACATGTATATCTATAGATATATGTTATGTGTATGTATGTATGTGTGTATGTGTGTGGATGAACAAAAATGTGGAGATCAAATGTTTGGATATTTTCTTTAATTATTTCTAGTTTTTTCAAACAAGTTCAGTCACTGGACCTAAAAATTATTGCGTGGTTGGTTTGCGCACCCCGAGGGTGCACCTGTTTCTATGTCCAGCACTGTGTTGCTTCTGTATTCTATGCAGCATTTTTACATGGGTTCAAGTTATTCAGATCCAGGTCCTCATGTTTACACAGCAAACACATCACTCACAGTCATCTCCCCAGTCATGATCTGTGTTTTCCTTACACCTTTCACAGCACTCTCAGTGAGAGCCTATCTTTAGGCTGAATGAGAGGAAATCAAAAGGATAAAGAATATGCATTTTTGCTGAGTAAGCCTTGTTACCTGTGCTGTACATAAGCATGGTCCACAAACAATAGTGACTGCTTGTCAACACACCATCAGTTATCACTAACCTAGTTACTCTTTGCAAGAATAACATAATGAGTCTTCTGAGAGTATCAAAAGATCATGTTCCAATGTCTCAGATAAATATGTTGTGTAAGAGAGCAGTGCTTAACCAAAACCATGTGAAATATTCACACGTGAATCTCTTCACCAGAAAGCTGGTTCTTGAGATAACTGATTTGATTGAGGGTAACTCTTGAGACTTATTAAGGATAAGGAGAAGAAAGCAGCTCTATAAACTCTGGTCAGAGCTTACATGTGATGCTTAAACGTACTCGACAATGGATCTGAAATGTATTCTACTTTTCATACTCATTAATATTATTTTTTCAGAAAAATATATGCAGTTATTGCAAATTTCTGTATTTCTTTCTGGAAAGAGATCTTATTCTCTCACCCAACTGAGAAATCAACAACAGAAGGGACCAACATGCCTAAGTAAGGAGCAGAACTTTCTGCATAGCTTTGCTTTGGAGCAGTCTAATAATATTTATGGATGGAACTGTTTTCATACTGAACAGGAAGCTGACTAGTTACAGATCCGGGCTTAAAGGAGGCTACCCAGAAATTGTGTTTTCTGGAGGGTCTCTTGGCCCTTACGTTGTGTTTGTACATTCCTTATTTCTCCTTCTCAAGCAAAAGTTTAATATTTTTGCAGACAGTATGAACTATGCACACTGCTTTACTCTGATGCAAAAGTACAATTAGGTATCTTTTTCAGAATGATAGTCCCAGCCACTCCTTTGGCAAATTTGCGGTGCTTTATTCAGCATAGCTTTTTCATTATAATGCTTTCTGTGACCTGTAACTTCGACAATGAACTATTTATCCAGAGGCAGATGTGTCAAATCTATGTCCCTGGGCAAAGTAGCCTTCTCAGCAGGCTTTTTAGGGGAAGTTCAGACAACAAGCTCTGGAGTGTTCACCAAGATAAAACTCACTGAAGTATCTGGATGTCTAAATATATTTTTTAAACTTTATAACCTTCTACCTTCTGTCTCAAGGCTGTTATTTCAGTGCTACCTTTGTTGAAGACTGTCTTTTTAAGTGCTGATGTTATAATCAAAGTCTCAGGGTACCACGGAAACCATTCTTTCACCCTAGCTATACAGGTTGGTTTCGCTAGTACCAGGGATACCTGTGGGGGTGATTATAACACAGCATCACAATTTGTCTGTCTCCATACACTCCCGTGCTGACTACTAGTGTTAAGAGAATAGCATTTAGAAGTCCCTATTCACAAGAAATGGGATGCTCTTCAGAGTGATCTCTACAGCATCCCTGTGAAGCAGCTTAGAAGATAACCTGATCTGCATTTTCTAATGAAACACTGCTGTTCACTGAATCACAATGTGAAGCTAGTTCCCAGAAGTCAGAGCTTTCGATTCTGGGATTAATATTCACTCCATTTAGAGTAACTCAAGGGAAATGAGATAAAAAACATGATTTCATCATCATCTTCCAATATTGTAACTGTCTTTACATTACTGACAGATCTCTCTCTCTCTCTCTCTCTCTCTCTCTCTCCTTTCTTCCCTCCCTCCCTCTCTCCTTCCCTTCCTTCCTTTCTGTCTTTTTTTTTCTTTTAAAGAAATGCTATCTCTTCCTTCTAAACTTAAGTGGTAAAGGTGAGACCTAAAGCCCAAAATAATATCATTGTCGCAACAGCAAAACCTAGTATTCCAGAGACGTGTGGATGCTGTGCTCCCATCAGATATGAGTGTTCTTAACTTTGTCCTACTTGCCTCTGTTTTAGAGATAAAATTCTGCATACATAAGAGTGAAGTAGTCAGTGCTTTGTCACACAGGTCAAGTTAAAGACAAGGAAAAGGAGAGCGAGGTGTAGCTTATGCACACATTATCGGAACGTTCTTTCTCCTCTATTACATCTTCAAATCGAGTGCTATTAATGCCTAGAATTAGTAACCTCAAGAGACAGCCTGTGCTAGATAGGGATTCTGCTCCCAAGGTACGGCATGATTATGTTGTGAGATATTTGCAGAGAGGTTTATTTTGGGCTGGGTGAAATTAGCTTCTTTGTTTACAAGAATACCATCTCACTGATCAAGTTAAAGTACATGCCTAATAACCAGCATTTCTTAGGCTTTTATGTTGCCCTTAATTAGACTCTTCAAAGTTAATTAGGGGAATGGAGAGTACTTTTTGTTCTTTTAAGTCCCCTTTAACAGATTTTTTCACATAAAGTGTTCTCACACTTGTGGGTAGTTTAGCTTCTGCTCTAAACCTACTGGGTGGTTAACTGTTTACCGGGTAACTAACTTGTCCTTGCTTTCGTAGCTTTATTATCCAAAGTGCTCTTGATGTTTACCTCCCTAACTTTTCATTCACTCTACAATTTATATTTAGATATAAAATATTACATTATTCTTTAACATTTTGTTTGAGGTCCAGAAATGATCAAAACCAGAGTTTTGGAACAGGAATATGCAGAAAGACCAGGACAGTATTGACAGCAGGCAGTTAAAAACAAAACAAAGGCAAAACCCCAAACCCAAAACCCAAACCAATGAGTTTCCAGAACTACATGCCTCAGTAATTAGGCAACGTGTTGATGGTATAGGATGTAACAATTTTTATTTGAATTAAGGTAAAAATCAGTGATCTCACTTCAATACCTATTATGCTTTCAAATACTTTAA
Source organism: Rattus norvegicus (assembly GCF_021556685.1). Lineage (NCBI taxonomy): Eukaryota > Metazoa > Chordata > Mammalia > Rodentia > Muridae > Rattus > Rattus norvegicus. The sequence continues at coordinate 14,349,953 of NC_141535.1, forward strand.
TAGTTTTTATTTATAAGATCTTAGACATACAGAGAATAGGAACTCAAAATAGGAAGCTAATCTCAAGAAAGTGGGTTTGCAGCCATGGTGCCCATCTGCTCTGAACCACTAATAGTAATAGGAGACCATTAGAGGGGAAGCAAGTAGATGCGAAATAGTCTTTGCATTAGAGCCGGAGCCTGTCACTCTTCTGGCAACCCTGCCGAGAGCTACACATCAAAGCCACCACACTGAGCTAATAGTGTCACTTATCCCACAGCCTTTACACTGTCCCATATGTAGTCACTGTGCAGGGGGTGTGCACATGAGGGTGAGAGGGGAGCTGACAATGTGCTAGAAGAAACCGTAGGAGATAAACCGACTGTGATTTATCACCTCTAATCCTTGCAATGGAAAACATTTAGGAGGAGCAAATAATTGAGGTTTTAAAGAAAAGTGCTTTTGTAAAATCCCCCCAATTTAATTAGAGATCTAAAAATGGAATAATAAAAATAATTTTAAAAAGTCATGAGAAAATCCGTAATATGTTTGTGTAATTGGAAGGAAAAAACCATGCTTTAAAGTGCTTTTGGTAAAAGGACTTAGTTTTGAGTTTATGCCTGGAAAGACGTGTGTGTGTATATGTGTGTGTGTGTGTGTGTGTGTGTGTGTGTGCGTATGTGTGTGTGCATATGTGTGTGTGCATATGTGTGTGTGCATATGTGTGTGTGTGCATATGTGTGTGTGTTTAAGAGAGAGAGATTTGTCAGTTTCAGAAGACAATTAGAATCATAAATATCTACATAATAAGTTGCTAAAGGAAAAATTTCTATGAAATTGAAAGCAATCAGTGATAATGTACCTATATTCTGGTTTTTGCTGCCTCTCTTTCCTGGCTAATATTGCAGATGTATTTTTTTCTTTTTTTTTTTTTTGAGGTTGCTGTTTATCTACTGATCACTGACTGGTGCATGTAGACAGGTGGGCAGTGTGGAAACTTTGTGGACAACATAAAAAGCGAGGAGCAGGACTTCTAGACTCATGAGGCAAAATGCCCCATCTCGTGCTGCCAAGTTCCCCTGCTTCCTGCCCAGGACCTGTCTCTCCCTGTATTTGGCAGACACAGTAGCCTGATATTTAGGTAGGTCTTCTCAGTAGGTAGCTTATGGTCTGAGTTGTCTGTGAATACTTCTGGAGCAACCTATAGGTTTGTTCTGGAGAAGTTGGAACACAAATAGCTGTGTTGAATCTGAACATTCCAAACATGAATAGTAAGTATAAACACTGCGTCGGAAAATAAAACACAGTCATTTCAAAGAAGTATTGCTCTGAACCAAAGTTTAAAATGAACAATCTCTAGTCCTGAAAACATCTCATGACACATTTTACTGGGTTTTAAAATTTAGACTATGATATCTGGGCTATTATATGGCATATATATGATATTGTTATACCACAGATTATGAAATCTATAGGTCTAAAACTGACAACTCACTATGATGAAACCTGTAAGTGGCTAAAAAGAAGCCTAGCACTGATAGCTCAGACTCTACACATCAGGAATCTATAGGCGCCTCTGCTTCGGCTCTTGTTCCTTGTTTAGTCTTAGTTTTTTCCAGACCATGTCAGGATTTGACTACATGGAGCAGTGTGACAAGTGATGCTTTCTCAACAAACACCAGGACACGGAAGCTTTGAAAAGCAGAGGAGGGCTAAGGAGACAGATGGCTCAATAAAATGCTTGCCACCAAAAACATGGGGACAGGAGTTCCTATTCTAGAGCCCAGCTATAATGCTATTCACAGCTGTGTGGCCATGTAACTCCTAGTACTGGGGGGAAACTGCTCTATGTCTGAACCACATTGGCTTAACTGAACAGAGAAGCTTTGCATTCAGTAAGAGAAACAGTCTCAAAATGAGGAGTCATTGAGAACAGACATCTGATGTCAAATTTTTAAGGGCTTTAGAGCTGCTTCAGTTCTTCAGAGCACTTGCTACTCCCCAAAGGGACCTGGGTTTGATTATGAGAACTGAACACTGGGCAGTTCCTAACTCCAGCCCTCTATTGGCCTCCATGAACACATGTGCACACATGCACACAGATACAGATACACATAAATACAAAAACAAGTCTTCAAAGACACCTCATCATCACTTCTGGTCTCCACACAAATATATGGCCTCATGCATATATGCACATAACCACCCTAACAAGTATGCATGACACCGTAAAAGCAGGAAGGAACAGAGAGTCTTCGGCTTTTTGCTGTAGCTCCGACCTTCTATGTGGAGCATAACATCTCATTGACCCTAGAAACATTTTTCCCTCACCCTCTTACTTCAGGTAACAGCACCAAGGTCATCCTACGCCAGAGAGTTTACTCAAATGTTCCATTGTGTTTATTATCTCTTCCCAATTTTCTAACTTAACCACTCAGTCCTATTCATTCTCCCTCTTAAGATTCTTTTTGCCTCCTATTCTGACTGCCTGGTTAAAAGAGAGCTACAAAGCTCCCTACTTATTCTTACTTCTTCGTAGTCCTCCAAAAAGTCTCCCAGTTAGAGAATGTTCACATGTGGCCTCTCAGGGAATGGTGATCAAATCATTCGCTTAATTATTTCATAGAAGACCGGATATCAGTTGGGTTTACATTCTAGTCTGTCCGAGCTTCCAGGAGACATTTCTGAAACCACAAGGTGGAGCTAGACCATACCCTAGTCCATCATCCCTTAAACCTTCTGGGTGTGGTGCTTGTCCTTCACACAGCCTCCCCAGCCCTTTCCTCTAAAACTTTCCATCTCCCAGTCTTCTTCTCCTCTCCCACATGCCCCCTACGCCACAGCCACAGGCACGTCTCACTGCCTGCTGAATATGCCACTTTTTAAAAGCTCTGCTTGTCCCAGATGCTGTTTCTTTTCCTGGCGTGCCCTTCCTTCCTTTCTATGCACGGCGAACACCCACTCGTGCAGTAGGACCTAGCTCAAATGCCATCTCTTCATGAAACCCTCTGCAGTCCTGCACAAAGCCACACTTTCCCATTCATGATCGCCCTGGCCTTTTGAGTTATCTGGGGGAGGAGGATCCTCTGGACTAATCTCTTGCCTATGAGTTCTGGGAGGGCTGCAGAACCTCTTGAATTTTTAATTTTGATCTTTAATCAAAAGTTCAGTATCTCATCTGGAGGAATGATGGTTTTCTGGGCCCTTCTGCATGTCTTCGTACAGTCTGATCTCATCCAGCCCCTTTATGGCAGCTTCAGCGTCTGTCCTCTAATTAAGGACTTGTGAAAGGGGTGGGCACAAGTGAAAAACCATGTAGAAACTTCTGGGGAGCCTTTGTCTCCCCTTTATGGCAGGCAGCAAAGTGTGTGACCAACACTCTCACTACTTTTTATTGCATTTTAGAGTATTGTCCAGAAAGGCTTTATTTTAAATTAAAAAACATCTTAATATTAAATACTTGTGAAAAAGATGTATCTTGCTTTGACATAGAGCAGTTACTTAAATATATATTCATGGATATAAATAATTATATTTATTAACTGACTAAAATTTAGCATTGAAAACGTACATGCAACTACTAGTATATAGACTGAACAGGGTGTGTTTATGTATTTAGGAATATATATTTATATATATATGCCTATACAAGTATGTATATAATGAAATTAATTTAACAGTGGCAATGATTTTTGAAAGAGAGTGAGGACAGGTTTATGATAGTATTTGGAGGAAGGAAAGGGGAAGATAAAATGATACAATTATAATCTGAAAAGTACGAGAAATAATTTAAGAAGAATTATATTTACAGTACCAGCAGTGAAAGGAGGAGTGAGTATAACACATTCAGGGATTAGGAAATCTGTTAAAGAAAAAGAAGATTGCCTTTGAAAAAGCCTTGAGGTGATTGCTGCTCCTTGGGCAATAAAGAATTGTGCTCTGCAGTACATAAATGTGAAAAATGCAGCCAATGAGCTCCAAAACTGCCGGTCTTACAAATGCTACAGTCCATGCAGCCAGCACTAGAGCATTGTGCATGCAAACCGTGGTGCACGTGCATGCTTATTTAGTGTCCTCGCTGAGTGTGAGAGGAGAAAAAGCAAAGAAGGTTAACGGTAAACATCTGCTCCAGAGTGACTCCTCATCTGTCTTCTTATCATTGCTGTACTCCCCAGGGTACCACAGGGAAGTGTAGCGTCTTAAACATTTTTCAATGAGGAGGTAATTAAGATCTAGCCAGTGTCAGTAACTTTCCCCCAAGATCTAAAGATTTGCTATTGGAAGAGCCAAATGTTAGGCACTGGTGAAAGGCCAAGTTGATCACCATAAAATTATTTTCAACCGAATTTCATCACCTTTCTGGTGTAATGTTTTAGCCCTCTGTGGGGCCATGTAGTAAGTACATATTGACACAAATGTTATCAGTCTTCCAGAAAATAACAATTTGCATAAATTCTACTTCTTATGCGCTAAGCTAAGCATTGTGATGAGCTTAAAATATATAAATTAAATAAAGGAAATATATATCCACCCATTAAGATAAGTGTGTGTGACTATATTCTGTTGGGGATGGCAAGGATGTTGCCTCCAGCATTCATGGCACACCCTTTTGGGATGGAAGCTGTTTTTGACTTTGAACATTAGGAGGTTCCACGTGTATTGATTCAATTGCTGAATTAGTTTCATTCCTCATCTTTTAATTTGTGTACTTCACACTAAAAGTCGTCTGAATCTCCACACCCAGGGTGTAATTCCTTTAGACTAGAAGATATTAAAATGCAAATCAAACTAAGACTTCTATTCAATAAACAAGCAAATACATGAGGGAACAAAACTTCTATCAATGTGAGTTTCATATTTAATTTGCTGAGGACTTCTCTTCATCTCCAACACGAGTTGGGACATCATGGAGGAAAGAACAAAAATCCCATAAGACACATGTTCATGCAAAGGGGACTTTGGGGGCTATTTAGAATCTCAGCCAGTTCCTCAATATTCAGAAATTTGACTTACTGGTTCATTCAGATTTGTTCATGGCTACTGACAGAATGGTAATTCTGAAAACATAGACTTCTTAAGGGGGAACAGGCAGAGATCATCTTTGACAGAGAAAGCTCTAGTTGTCAACCCCTTGTTATAAAAGTAATATTTTTATGAATTCTTTTAAGACTTTCCTACAATATATTTTAATCATATTCATTAGAACTGCCTGCTTTTATTTCATTTTATAAGCATTTATTTGTTTTGTGAAAAGAATGAGTTTTATTATCACATTCTGTACACATATATATTTTGATCCCCTCAGTCCTCTACTGTCATATGTGCTCTCTGATTCGCCTCTCCTGACTGCTAAGGCCTCCTTCCACTTTCAAGCATTACCTCTGTTGTTTATTTTCTTTATTATTGTTACATGCATAACCACATATAAGTATTTAACTGAAACTTGGCTCAATCCATTAATGTTATAGAATAAATCTGTTTTTAGGGCTTACCACTTGATGTTAGTGAAACAATTAAGAGACTGATGTTCCCTCTTTCAGAAGTAATTAATTGCGTATAGTTCTTCATCTAGGGGAGGGGAACAATATTTATCCCATTCTCATTGGCATGTTAGGTGGTAATGCCACTGTGAAGGTCTTATTTAGGCAATCATATAGCCAAAATGATGCAGCTTCCTTATCTTCTATATAAGGGACAGTCAGTGAGCAGACACCTGGTCAGCGGTTGTTACCTGTCTTGCTACTATTGTCTTCCACAGTGTTTCTGAAGCCTGGGATATAAGAACAGTGTTAATGAGTTATCAATAGATGATGAACACCCCATAGTCAGTTGTTCTTTGCAATTAGATCTAATGTGCTGTCATAGAGGAATTACCATCTAGAACATGCCTGTTCTGATCATGTCCAAAGATCGAGATCTGCATGATCTGGTTGGAAGGCAGACATGCCCTTAGTACACATCTTTAATTACTCTGGCTGGAATCCTTTAGGAAATCTTTAATCCCAAACGTGGATGCCAATCTGAAGGACCAATAATGTGAGGAGTCAGAGAACGATTTGACAGGATGAGTCTGAGATAGGATATTCCCAACTCACTGGAGAAAAGCAGTGCAGGGCATGAGTTCATTCTGTTCATTCAGTTGAGGTCAGTGCAGTAGAGTTGAGTCAGTCAGTTGGGAGTCAGTGCAATGAATGCAGTGCAGTGAGGTTGAGTTCATGCAATTCAGTGTAGGTCAGCAGAGGCAGTTGAAGCCAGAGAATAAGAAGAAGCCAGAAGAGTAGAACAAATTGCTAGAATTACTTTGAGGTCAATCAGAGTAATTCAGTGAGAAGCTGAGGGAAGCCAGAGTGGATCAATCTGGGTGGAGAGGAGTTTGAGTCAGAAGAGCTAAGTTGAACCAGTTAGCCAGAGTTCAGAAAGAAATAGAAAGGGTAAACTTATTTAGCAGTAGCCCTCTGAGGCAATAATAACTTTAGACAAATAAATTTACTTTTACATGGTTCTTTGTAATGGTCTTTATCTGATGCAAAAATGAACTTCTATGATGAGAGGGGAAGTCTTTGAGTATAAGAGTAAGTATTTAGAATACTGTTGGAAATCATATTGGTTTAGGAAAGTGGTTTTGAACACATTCATTCAATCAGTGGATGACTTAAATGAATGTATATTAATTTGGAATACTGTGACAAAATGTCATTAATGGGGTAGCAATAACTATATCTTTCCCACCATTCTGCATACTATCAAAGACCTAGGTGTTGGTAGATGTGCTTCTTGGTCAGAGCTATCTTCCTGGGTTGCAGAAAGCTACCTTATATTTTTTAAAACATGTATTCTAAAATGGCAAAGATATGGCACTCTGGTCTTCCTCCTCTTATAAGAACACTAAACTAATTATGTGAGCTCCAGCCTCATGAACATATCTAAGGTTAATAATTTTTCAAAAGCATATCATCTCTAAATAGCATCACATTGGGAATGGACTCTTCAACATCTAATTTTGGAAAGGCAATCATTCTGTGACTAACAAAGGACCTTTCCAGAATTCTCTTGGCCAGAGAACTAGCCATTTCCTAAGAAACAAGTTTCCTTTAGACTTGACTAAGCATGTTAACTTTCTTCTCATTGGCGAGAGTGTCTGATCTAAATGGCTTAAGAGGGGAGGAAGGATCTTTTAGGTCTTATGGTGTCAGAAGGTTCAGTTCATGATTGAGTGGTCCTTTGACTTTGAGAGAAAATATCATGGCAGAAGCAGCATGCGATAGAGAGCTTCTTTACTTCTCAACAGAAAGGAAACACAGAGAAAGAAGAGAGAGCACCTAGAATAAGAGAGAGCTCTTGATGACATGCCTCCAGGGGACTGATGGCTTCAATTATGCACCACCTCCTAACTTTCCTACAACCTCCCACATAAAAGCTCTCTCTGGAGTTCAAGCATGTGACATGAGAGCCTGTGAGGAGCCATTCGTAGCAGGACACTCCTCAGTGCTTACGTTATTTTTCTAGTTTTATTTTACTATTTGTTAAGTGATGTGAATGTGCATAGAATACTATGCTACATGTTTTCTTTTTAACTCTACCCTTCTAGCCTCCAATTATTTGTTTTCTTTGTATTTGTTTTTCCTCTCCTACTTATTAATATTAACTATAATCTTTATGAAGAAAATAGTTACCATCCTGATCAATACAACACCATTGAAGGAGAATTATGAGCACAGATTTACTCTTCAACTGTTTATTGGGAATCAATTTAATGATTTAATAGCTGAATTAAAATATTTACATTGTCTTTAAAACCATAAATTCTATATGTCTATTTTCCAGAAGGTAAAACAGCTTTTCAATTTCCATATAACAGAACTTCCATTAAATTCCCTTGCTTTCAGGAATTTATATTTTACATAGATATTATTGCAATATTTTGTTGTCCTCCAATCTAGGTTTTTTCAAATTAGACTACCACTCCCATTAGAAATCATAAAATTAAATGTGCCTTTCAGGTGCACTTGCTGGAGTAGATCAGATTGGACCACGTTAGTAATGAAATTAGCACTTGTGTATACTTTGCAATTAAATCGGAAATACTCCAGTGAACTAAAACACACTTAAATATACTTTTCTGTTTTCTGCTTTGGTTGAGAGTAAACCTTTATATCTGATGACTTAGAAGTGGATCTAAAATAGCTTTACATTCTCCGGAGTAGCATTTTAAATATAAAAATACAATGCAGATGATTAAATTCATTTGGCCATATTTTCCATGGTTTTAAAATATGAGACACACAACACATACCCACACTTCCACTTAAGTAATGCATTCATGTGTGTGTGTGTCTGCACTAAAATAGACGTGTGTGTGTGTGTGTGTGTGTGTGTGTGTGTGTGTGATGGACCATGTATATATCAACACAACCCAAATCATATAAAATACAGTAGAAATAAGAGGTGAAAAAATTGAACATTCATAAAACTAAATTTAATTTGGGTAGGATAATTACTGGTACATAGGATTCAACTGTTTGACGAAGATAGGTTTTGTATCTTCCTTTATACCTTATTCCTAAATTTAGTACTTTGAGATTTAATGAAGATTGTAAAATAATTTTGAAATGGTTGTGGGGGGAGGTACTTTGAATCAAGGATTTAAGAAATAAAGCATCACATTTCAGAACTAGTCGCTCATAAAATGTCAATACAGCAATTGTTCAGGACCTGACAGACTTGGTAACAGTTGTGAAATACTCATGCAGACATAGAACTCTGCCCCGGGAGAGATGGGTACAGAAGGTATTCCAGCGATTGTTCTCTTTCATTTTTGTTGGCTTCATGTTCTTGCTTGCCTGTCTTATTTACTCTGCATATTTTGACATTCTTTATGTAGTTCATGCTGTCCTTTGTCTAAATATCCTTCCTGAAGAAACACTGCAATGTTTCTATCCCTGCGTTCTTTTGGAGTGCAGACCCTCAGAGATATTGTTCACCTATAATCTAAGTAGCACCCCACCTTTAATTTCCTAAGCCTTTGCTTTTTAATAGCATCAACATTTAAAAAATACATTGGCTTGCTTGTTTGTTTTTGCATGCTTTCCAGTATTCTAAAATTCATAACATTGGAGACCTTGTTTGTGTGTCTGTTTGTCCCTAGGGCACATGGATATGCCTATACTAATAAATGTTCCACTGATGACTTTTAAAGAGTGACTGATTTTCTTTCACCCTCCTAGGACACCTGTCACGTGTGGGGACATATGCCTTTGATGTCCGGGATCTCAGCCGGGATAGCTATTCTTTTTTTTTCCCCTGAAACTTCTTTTTCTTCAAAGAAGTTGAATTTGAAGAATTCTGTAACTTTGGATTCAGTTTTTTACTATCAAATTAAAGCTAAAAATGCTGCCAGGAAGGAGGGAAAGCCAGATTGGAGGGGGAGGAGGCGAGAGGTAGAAGAAGGGGAAGCCGAGAGTTGGGGGAGGAGATGGCGGAAAGATCCAGGAAACCTGAGGAGAAGCAACAAAAACCAATTAAAGTTAATGAACTACAGCTAAGCTTTTTATTTTAGTTTTTTTTCCCCTCACAGTATACCAGCCTCAACTTGGAATTATTTTTCTTGGAGAGAAACTGAACTAGATTATTTCCTCACTACCCCCATGATCAAAAAATAAAAAAGTATCACTTTAGTCAACAAAAGCATGAGGGTATGTTTGTGCATCCTTCTAGAGGATCTGTCATTTGGCCTTCAGCCTTGGTCCTACCACCCACTGAAATCTGGCAAACTTCCAGGATGTCACAAATTCTGTTCTCCTATATCTTCACATAAGCTGAGAGTCGGCCCTACTGAATAGTTATCTGGAGGCAGGAGGCGGAGGTCCAATTGTAGTATCTAATATTAGAAATAGAGACGCCTCCAATGGTTTTTGGCAGACTGAGCCTAGAAAGAGAGGCTCTGGCTCTCCCACACAAATGTCTTAAATAGTTTATATATCTGCTTGATTAATTTGGCTGGAGACATGGCTGCAGTTAATGTATTGGGTATAAAAGTTTAAAGAAAGATTCTTATCTCAATTATACCTGTTGTCTAGAATAACGCATTCTGTCAAGCCAGCTCTGATAAATGTTAATGATAATAAACATTATCATATACTTGTTTAATTTCTGTTGCCCACAGAACCTCCACAAAGCCGAATGTGAACAAGATGTACTTCACGAGCATGTTCTTTCATTCAGCATTTTGGCCAAGTATCACATTCAAATATTTAATTCTGTTCTAAAATGCAGAGACTCACATATAATGATATAAGCTAATCCAAAAGATATTTAAAATCTGAGATCCTGACACTCAGGTTTCCCGTTTGAAATGTATCTTTATTCTGTGTACCTAACAATTCCTTCCTAAACACCCTGTCATCTCTGGCTTGACGTCCCAGAACTTTATTCTTATTGAGTGCCTCACAGATTTCCATTTTTTCCCCACCTATTCCTTTTTTAAAAATTAGTAACCGACAAATAGTAATTCTTTTTCTCTCAGGGAAATCAAAGTTGTGACAGCGAGAGTGTCCTTGCTGCAAAGGTTGGTCTCCCATCCTTAGGAGATGCTGTTGGATATAGAACACTGCTCATTGCACGCTGAGACAGGTTTTTGATTGTTCAGAAACCTTATGATTAGGAAGATCATGATAAACAGATACTGTAGTCTTTATCTTGGCTTGTTCGGTGGTTTTTTCACTCACTCCCTCTTCAGCCATTCAAGCAAACACTCAACCATCACTTGTTGAATTTCGACTATGCATAGAGTTTACACCCACTGACGACTATGAAAAAACTGGTAGAAATTAACTCTTGAACATTAATAGGAAGATAAAGAAAATGCTGCATTTTCCAAGGTAAATGTCCATGCTTCTCTTGAGATGATCTAATTTTAAACCCTCTTTTTCCAATTCTCACTTTCATCTAGAAAAGCCTTTTATGTTCATAGTCCTCTTAAAATGTACATCCAAATATGAGTGGGCCTTTTCACATTTGAAGAATAGTAAAAGTGTTTCCTCCCACATTCAACACATGTTTTTTCTTAATATAAAAGCCTTAAAATAAAAGTGGACTTTTTCCCTAGTGTATTTCAGTGGCCCCCTTCTTTCGCTTATGCTGCTGAACCATTTGAGGTCAAGATGTAACAAACCGGGTTGGAATTCTCCAACATGGGTTTATACAAATGTATAGACAAGCATTAGTTTTAAGGTTGTTTGCATATTTTCTCTGTAAAGCACATTATAGGTTTTCTTTTCAGGAGGTTATTATTCGCACCCACATAAAGACTGCTTAAAAATAACATAAACAAGATAAAGAAAGTATATGAATAAATCAGGAAAAAGGAGTGGAAATTTGCATAAGCACAAGCTTTTTTTTCGATTATAACAAAAGTGTAAAGTGAAACTTTGAGAGTAAAACACTTCAGTTAATCAAACCTGTGGTTATTTTCTTTGATAATTTTAAGCAAATATTGATTATAAGGATAGCAAGTTCATGAACTCAGCCTTTATGCTTGCTTTGCTATAAATGGTTTGGTCCTGCAGGGACCTGTGGGAAAACATGGAGGACGGATTGAGTATCAGTACTTCTTAGACCATGTTTTTAGGGATTAAACAGGAATGGTATGAATTTATAAATGTACACCTTATTTAGTAGTGTTTGTTATAATAAAGTTTGGAAGTAGTTAAATATTCTACAATTGGAAAGGAGTTAAATATATAGTGCCTTAAGAAACAATATGTGTACACTATCACCTACACATACCTCACAACATGAAGGGAATTCGAAAAAAGTAAAACAAGGCATTAAATTATACGTCAACTGTATTTTGAGTTTGAGGGTATCTACTTGTTTATGATTATCTTTGTCTGCTCTCCGTGCTTCCAATAGTCCCAGACACTGGTGCCCAAGCTCTGCATACATGCTAGTCGAGGTAATGAATATGCGTGTTAGCACCTACAAATACGCATGTACACGGTAAATGCACACTGTTACTTGTGTTACATGTCAAAGAGTTCCCACCAACATGTTGGTCAGTTTAATTTTTACTTTTTTTATTTGTTTTTTAATTTACATTTCAAATGTTATCCCCTTTCCCCTATTCTCTATCCCATTCTCCCTCCCCCTCCTTCTATGAGGATGTTCCCCCACCCACCCATCCCTTTCTGCCTCCCTGCTCTGACATTCCCTTACAGTGGGAGATCAAGCCTCGGCAGGACCAAGAGGTTCTCCTTAACAGAAAGTTCTCATTTTCTGTATTTCATAAGCTATATAAAGTTTACCGAGCCAATGGCCTTGTTCTTTTCACATGCACGTGCATA